>NC_059231.1:165000-240000 GCF_020615455.1 Coregonus clupeaformis | reverse complement strand
AGTCCATACCAACAATGGAAATAGAAGGTCTAACAGAACAGATAGATATCACTAAAAACTGGAACATAGAGGCTCAGAATAAATTTGAGGAAAATCAAAAAGAAATGGAGAAACTTATTCAAGAAAGATCAAGTGTAATATATTTTAAAAATAAAGCAAACTGGATGGAATATGGGGAAAAATGCACTAAATTATTTTTGTATCTTCAACATAGAAACATAGAAATGTTACCAAAAATGATTTACTGAAACTGGTTACAATTGATGGAGTCACCCATGATTCACCAAATTATATTTTGAAGGAGGAAGCAAAGTACTTTAAGCCTATGTTTTCATTTCAGTCGCCTCCATCTCCTCTACCTGAAGCTAATTGTAAGGATTTTTTTTCTTCTATTGATAATGTAGAATTAACAGCCATACAGAAAGACTCATGTGAAGGTGAAATTACAGAGGAGGAACTTCTGGATGCAATTAAAGACTTTAAATCCGAGAAAACTCCAGGGTTGGATGCATACCAGTCGAGGTATACCAAACCTTTTTTGATATACTCAGAGGACCGTTATTAGCATGTTTTAACCACTCCTATGTAAATGGTAGATTATCAGACACTCAAGAAGAAGGTCTGATTTCATTATTACTGAAACAGGATAGAAGTGGAAAATATAAAGATCCAGTCCATTAAAAAAAATTGGTGGCCCCTTACACTTCAGTGTTGTGATGCAAAAATTATAGCAAAATGTATAGCGCATAGAATTAAAAAGGTATATTCTGACATTATTAATTCTAATCAGACAGGTTTTTTACATGGACGGTACATTGGAGATAATATATGTACTGGAAACAATAGAACACTATGAAAAATCTGGGAAACCAGGCCTGGTATTCATATCAGACTTTGAAAAGGCATTTGATAAAGTACGACTGGAGTCTATATATAAATGCCTGGAGCATTTCAATTTTGGAGAATCTCTTATAAAATTGATTAAAATCATGTATAGGTCAACCCTAGGTGTAAAATAGTAAATAATGGTTATTTCTCAGAAAGTTTTAAACTGTCAAGAGGAGTAAAACAAGGTTGTCCACTATCGGCATATCTATTTATTGTGGCCATCGAGATGTTAGCTATTAAAATCAGATCCAATAATAATATCAGATTATTAGAAATCCAGGGCTTAAAAACAAAGGTGTCATTGTACGCTGATGATTCATATTGTCTTTTAAATCCACAACTTCAATCCCTCCACAGCCTCATAGAGGATCTAGATACATTTTCTAACCTCTCTGGATTACAACCAAGTTATGATAAATGTACTATATTATGTATTGGATCACAAAAAAATAAAAATGTTATATTACCATGTAGTTTACCAATAAAAAGGTCTGATGGTGATGTGGATATACTCGGAATACATATCCCAAATGAAATAAATGATCTCACTCTAATACATTTTAATAGAAAGTTAGCAAAAATAGAGTTGAAATACACCTAGCGAACAGTTTTTTAAATTATATGAGAAAAAAAAATATTAAATTTGGAACGGCAAGCCAGACAAAATTAAACAGTTCCATTTTTATAATGAATATGAATTCGGAGGACAGAAATTATTAAATATTAAAGCATTAGACCTCTCACTAAAAGCTTCAGTCATACAAAATGTATACTTAAATCCGAACTGGTTCTCTAGCAAATTAGTCAGATTGTCTCACCCTATGTTCAAGAATGGCCTTTTTCTCTTTATTCAGATTACAACCTCTCACTTTCAGTTATTTGAAAAGGAAATCATCTCCCAAATATCACTATTTCTAAACAAGCCATAGAAAGTTGGTTGCAATTTCAATTTAATCCTCCAGAAACGACAGAACAAATAGTGCAACAAATATTGTGGTTAAACTCAAATATACTAATTGATAAAAAAATTACAATTAAAAGGTATAATCTTCGTAAATGATATCATAGGTAGGACTGGTGGAGTTATGTCGCACATGCAGCTAACAAATACATATGGAAATGTCTGCTCTACTCAAAATTACAACCAAATAATTGCATTACCGCAAAAATTGAAGAGGAAAGTGGAAGGGGGAAAAAGTAAGGACCTTGTCTGTCGGCCCTGCTTTAAAGAACATCATTGGTTAAAGAAAATTGTGATAAATAAAAAAGTATACCAGTTTTATTTAAGGAACAAAGGATTGACAGCTGTCCCATATAGATTGCAAAATAGTTGGGAAGAGATTTTTGACATACCGATTCCATAGCATAGTGTTTATGAACTGATACGCAAAACGACACCGGATTCAAAACTTAGAATATTTCAATTTCAATTATTATACAACATTTTTTTTGCTACCAATATAATGTTATTTATATGTGGGATACAATCTTCCCAGCTCTGCAGATTTTGCTACGAAGAGACAGAATCATTAGATAATTTGTTTTGGTAATGTCCATCTGTGGCTTTTTTCTGGTCACATATACCCCCCTCTATCTTTCTATTTCTCTCTCTCTCTCCCTCTCTCTCTCTCTCTCTCTCTCTCTCTGTCTCTCTCTCTCTCTCTCTCTCTCTCTCTGTCTCTCTCTCTCTCTCTCTCTGTCTCTCTCCCTCTTTGTCTCTCTCTCGCTTTCTCTCGCTCTCTCTCTCTCTCTCTCTCTCTCTCTCTCTCTCTCTCTCTCTCTCTCTCTCTCTCTCTCTCTCTACCCCTCCGTCGTCCGGCCGCACGGGACGGGATGAAATACAAGTCCTATTACAGGGCTGCAGCTAATAATGCTTTATCAATTAGCAGGCGGTACAAGGCCATTATAATCATCCACGTCTCCTCTCCTCTCCTGCTTCTCCTATTCCCTGCTGTTCATTAGAGCTCAGGGTTCTCAGGACTTGGAAGATAGCAGCGTATCGGCTTCTCCTGAACTGTTCTCCGATAGGCTGATAGCCCATTGAAGATCATGTTTAATTACTGCTCTGTTCAGCCACCCCTTCCTAGCTGTTAGGAATTGAGGACTTTTAAATTCACTCCTAAATGTCCCTGTATTTTAGTAACTAAAAATAGAGTACAGTTCAGTTTGCTCAATTGTTCAACAAAAAAATAGCTAATTCATCCGAGTTACAACTAAAAAAAGACAGACAGACAGAAAGACAGAGACAGACAGACAGAGAGACAGCGAGAGAGACAGACAGAAATCCAGACAAAGACAGAAATCTCGACACAGGACAGAATCCAGACAGGACAGAATCCAGACAGGACAGAATCCAGACAGGACAGAATCCAGATAGAACAGAATCCCGACACAGGACAGGTCTATGTTTGATCCCTCCTCTATTACTATGATTAATACTGCTGTTGTATGTATTCAATCAAAGTTAGGAGATCTGCTTCCTCTAAACCCAGATTATATTTCCCTGCGATCAAAATATTACTGAATTACAAAATCACATTACAAACCACTGGATCTGGTCAATCAGGAAATACATATTGTATACAGATGAAAACCTACAGGGGCTGAGTCACAAATGTCACCCTATTCCCTATGTAGTGCACTACATTTGAACAGAGCCCTATCTATAAAGGAAAATAGGGTTCCATTTGGTACGTAGCCAGCGGTACCATAATAACACATGATTAGTTCTATTCAGGAAGCAATTTCTAGATGGTTTAAAAGATTTTGATGCAACGTAACGTAACGGTATTTAGACTGGAAAGGATTGATGGAGGGCAGACGGGGGGATAGGGGGTTGTCACCGTGGTGATAAAGCCGTGAGGTTGTAAGAGAAGGAAGGTCATATTCTCTTAGGGGGGCGTCCCAAATCTTTATAAAGTGCACTACTTTTTACCCAATAGGGTGCCATTTCGGGATGCATCCTTATAGAGGACAGGACACGTTAGGAGTGATTACGGTATTAAATAGGGTATTAAATAGGTTATTAAAATATATCATACGACGAGACCACCATATATAACTGTTTAACTCAGGCAGGTGGTACAGTGCATTTGGAAAGTATTTGGACCCCTTGATTTTTTCCACATTTTGTTACGGTCTTATTCTAAAATGGATTAAATGTTTTTTTCCCCCTCATCAATCTGCACACACTACCCCATAATGACAAAGCAAAAAAAGGTTTTTAGGAATTTTTCAAATGTATTAAAAATAAAAATGTACGTAAGTATTCAGACCCTTTACTCAGTACTTTGTTGAAGCATATTTGGCAGCGATTACAGCCTCGAGTCTTCTTGGGTATGATGCTACAAGCTTGGCACACCTGTATTTGAGGAGTTTCTCCCATTCTTCTTTGCAGATCCTCTCAAGCTCTGTCAGGTTGGCTGGGGAGCGTCGCTGTACAGCTATTTTCAGGTCTCTCCAGAGATGTTAGATTGGGTTCAAGTCCGGGCTCTGGCTGGGCCACTCAAGGACATTCAGAGACTTGTCCCGAAGCCACTCGTGCGTTGTCTTGGCTGTGTGCTTAGGGTTGTTGTCCTGTTGGAAGGTGAACCTTCGCCCCAGTCTGAGGTCCTGAGTGCTCTGGAGCAGGTTTTCATCAAGGATCTCTCAGGGCTTTGCTCTGTTCATCTTTCCCTCGATCCTGACTAGTCTCCCAGTCTCTGCCACTGAAAAGCATCCCCACAGCATGATGCTGCCACCACCATGCTTCACCGTAGGGATGGTGCCAGGTTTCCTCCAGACGTGACGCTTGGCATTCAGGCCAAAGAGTTAAATATTGGTTTTATCAGACCAGAGAATCTTGTTTATCATGGTCTGAGTCCTTTAGGTGCCTTTTGGCAAACACCAAGCGGGCTGTCATGTGCCTTTTACTGAGGAGTGGCTTCCGTCTGGCCACTCTACCATAAAGGTCTGATTGGTGGAGTGCTGCAGAGATGGTTGTCCTTCTGGAAAGTTCTCTCATCTCCACAGAGGAACTCTGGAGCTCTTTCAGAGTGACCACCTCCCTGACCAACGCTCTTCTCCCCGATTGCTCAGTTTGGCCGGGCGGCCAGCTCTAGGAAGAGTTTTGGTGGTTGCAAACTTCTTCCATTTAAGAATGATGGAGGCCACTGTGTTCTTGGGGACCTTCAATGCTGCATAAATGTTTTTGGTACCCTTCCCCAGATCTGTGCCTTGACATAATCCTGTCTTGGAGCTCTACGGACAATTCCTTCGACCTCATGGCTTGGTTATTGCTCTGACATGCACTGTCAACTGTGGGACCTTATGTAGACAGGTGTGTGCCTTTCCAAATCATGTCAAATCAATAGAATTTACAACAGGTATTCTCCAATCAAGTTGTAGAAACATCTCAAGGGTGATCAATGGAAACAGGATGCACCTGAGCTCAATACTGAGTCTCATAGCAAAGTGTCTGAATACTTATGTAAATAAGTTATTTCTGTTTATTATTTTTTATAAATGTGCAAACATTTCTAAAAACCTGTTTTCGCTTATGTGTGTAGATTGATGAGGATAGTTTATTTATTTATTCCATTTTAGAATAATGCTGTAACATAATAAAATGTGGAAAGAGTCAAGGGGTCTGAATACTTTCCGAATTCACTGTATATGAGTGCTGTAACTATATAACTCAGGCAGGAGGTATGAGTCTTGTAACTATATAACTCAGGCAGGAGGTATATGAGTATTGTAACTGTATAACTCAGGCAGGAGGTATGAGTCTTGTAACTATATAACTCAGGCAGGAGGTATATGAGTATTGTAACTGTATAACTCAGGCAGGAGGTATATGAGTATTGTAACTGTATAACTCAGGCAGGAGGTATATGAGTCTTGTAACTGTATAACTCAGGCAGGAGGTATGAGTCTTATAACTATATAACTCAGGCAGGAGGTATGAGTATTGTAACTATATAACTCAGGCAGGAGGTATGAGTATTGTAACTATATAACTCAGGCAGGAGGTATGAGTCTTGTAACTATATAACTCAGGCAGGAGGTATATGAGTCTTGTAACTGTATAACTCAGGCAGGAGGTATATGAGTCTTGTAACTGCTATTCACTCATGGCGAGAGAGTCTGTATTTCTTAGCCACTGATTATTCAGTGTTTTCATCAGTATATCTCCAGGTAACCATCTACCTCAGTCACTAGATAGACCACAGTAGAGTACCATATCCCCTGATTATTCCTATGCAGTGTTTTCATCATATCACTCCAGCTGTATGTAATCATTTCAATCAGCAGCAGCAAAAGAAAATCACAATAATAATCATTCGTTTTCATGAAGATGACAATCAGTGTTTGTTGAGACAGAAAGACAGGAGTGTGGAACGAATGCATTTTCCACTTGAGAGACTGGTGTTGTCACGGCATTGTCACGGGTGACGGAGACGCATCTTCAGGACCACATTATGCATCAACCCCATCAGATGAAATGCAAAACGCATTCAAATAAATATATCCTGTTTCTGTCTGTACAACAATCGTCTGCTCACACTGCCAATCTCCTGTCTCTACATGATGAGTCTGATGGGAGAGAGAGAGAAAGAGATACATTTTTTTTTTAAACCTCTATTTTAACAAGGAAGACATAGAGACCTAGTTATTTCAAAGAGATAGCCTGCTGAAATAAAATGGTGATTAAATGCATCAATGATGGCATTTGTTTCCGTAATGAGGCCAGTGTCTGAATTAATTTGTTGTGGCAGAGAGGAGGAAGTAGAACCCTTCAGGGATTTGACAGTTTTCCAGGATTTAGCCGGGTTCCCATAACAATCTGAAAGAGTGGTTACATAATAATCAAATTTAGCCTTTCTGATTAGTCTTATACAATGATTCCTAAGTTGCTTAAAAGCTTGCCAGTCCGGGCCTAAACCTGTGGTCCTGGCCTTGACCCAAGCATCATCTCTTTTATGAATTACTTCTGATAATTCCGGAGTGTAACAGGCATTCGATCTACCTTTAACCCTTCATTATTTTAAAGGATCATGATTATCCACAATAGTATTGAAGACATCTGCAAAAAAAATTAACGCTCAAAGCTAAATCAGGTTCAGGGATAGCTGAGATACAATCAAGGTCACTAAAAATAAAGATCATGTAAAAAAGCCTGTTCACTGAAGTTTTTAAAGTTCCTCTTTGTGATGACATGAGGCTTAGACGTTTGAATTCTCACATCTCTATCACAAACAACTGAGCAACGGTCACTAATGTCTTGGGCGAAGACACCAGTAAAAACACATTCCTCTGGTGTATTCGTTAAAATAAGATCAATCAGAGATGACTTTGAAGGATCTTTAGGGTTGGGCCGTGAAGGCTTTAGTCACCAGCTGGGTTAGGTTTAGATCATTACACATGTCTTTTAGATTGTCTGAAGCCTGCATTTCCCAGGCAGAATTTAAGTCACCCAGGATAATAACTTCTGATTAAAAAAAAAAGAAGACAAACTAGTTAACTCCTCAAAGGTTATCCGAGGGAGGACGGTAGACCTCTATAACAGTTATGGATACATCTTTCCCCTAGACAAAGGCTTAAAGATAGTAGCTGACATTTTTTTGGCAATTGAAATGGTTTCAGTAAAGTGACCGAGCAATACTTTTTTATAAGAATGGCCACTCCACCACCTCTACCCTGTCTGTCAGCTCTGAACACATTATAACCCTCAATATTAATATCAGAGTCCAAAATGTCCCCAGATATCCAAGTTTCAGTCAGTACCAGAATTTGTCTGTATAGCCCAGATCTTGATGTAATCCAGTTTAGGAAGTAAGCTCCTAATGTTCAGATGCATCAACCCAAGGCCTTTACGATTTTTAAAGTCACATGGAGTCTCCAACTCAAACAAGCTACGTTAAATAGGCAGTTGCAGGACCTGTCTGATGGTTGATATTGATATACAGTGGGGAGAACAAGTATTTGATACACTGCCGATTTTGCAGGTTTTACTACTTACAAAGCATGTAGAGGTCTGTAATTTTTCAAAAATCCAGAAAATCACATTGTATGATTTTTAAGTAATTAATTTGCATTTTATTGCATTACATAAGTATTTGATACATCAGAAAAGCAGAACTTAAGATTTGGTACAGAAACCTTTGTTTGCAATTACAGAGATCATACATTTCCTGCAGGTTTGCACACACTGCAGCAGGGATTTTGGCCCACTCCTCCATACAGACCTTCTCCAGATCCTTCAGGTTTCGGGGCTGTCGCTGGGCAATACGGACTTTCAGCTCCCTCCAAAGATTTTCTATTGGGTTCAGGTCTGGAGACTGGCTAGGCCACTCCAGGACCTTGAGATGCTTCTTACGGAGCCACTCCTTAGTTTCCCTGGCCGTGTGTTTCGGGTCGTTGTCATGCTGGAAGACCCAGCCACGACCCATCTTCAATGCTCTTACTGAGGGAAGGAGGTTGTTGGCCAAGATCTCGCGATACATGGCCCCATCCATCCTCCCCTCAATACGGTGCAGTCGTCCTGTCCCCTTTGCAGAGTGGAGTTTAGACCAAAAAGCTATATTTTTGTCTCATCAGACCACATGACCTTCTCCCATTCCTCCTCGGGATCATCCAGATGGTCATTGGCAAACTTCGGACGGGCCTGGACATGCGCTGGCTTGAGCAGGGGGACCTTGCGTGCACTGCAGGATTTTAATCCATGACGGCGTAGTGTGTTACTAATCGTTTTCTTTGAGACTGTGGTCCCAGCTCTCTTCAGGTCATTGACCAGGTCCTGCCGTGTAGTTCTGGGCTGATCCCTTACCTTCCTCATGATCATTGATGCCCCACGAGGTGAGATCTTGCATGGATCCCCAGACCGAGGGTGATTGACCGTCATCTTGAACTTCTTCAATTTTCTAATAATTGCGCCAACAGTTGTTGCCTTCTCACCAAGCTGCTTGCCTATTGTCCTGTAGCCCATCCCAGCCTTGTGCATGTCTACAATTTTATCCCTGATGTCCTTACACATCTCTCTGGTCTTGGCCATTGTGGAGAGGTTGGAGTCTGTTTGATTGAGTGTGTGGACAGGTGTCTTTTATACAGGTAACGAGTTCAAACAGGTGCAGTTAATACAGGTAATGAGTGGAGAACAGGAGGGCTTCTTAAAGAAAAACTAACAGGTCTGTGAGAGCTGGAAATTCTTACTGGTTGGTAGGTGATCAAATACTTATGTCATGCAATAAAATGCAAATTAATTACTTAAAAATCATACAATGTGATTTTCTGGATTTTTGTTTTAGATTCCGTCTCTCACAGTTGAAGTGTATCTATGATAAAAATTACAGACCTCTACATGCTTTGTAAGTAGGAAAACCTGCAAAATCGGCAGTGTATCAAATACTTGTTCTCCCCACTGTAGTTGGTATGGCTATAAGATTGTATAGAACTGCACTTTTTGGAAATACTTTTCCAAGGTTAGCACCACAGGGCCTGAGGCCGCAGCCAATGTCAATATGAGGAACTCTCAGAGTAACCAGTGATGGAAGGTTATAAACTGACTTTGGTTGCTATCGTGCAACAGTCCAAGCCCTCTACGTGATTTGAAAACCGAGGGGGTATTCAAGTTTATGGAATTCACGTTTGAACTAAAAGCACTGGGTGAGCAGACCACATTTGGGCTTCTCTTTTGAGCCAACAATAGCAGACTAAGAGTGGAGCGAGACTGAGAGAGAAAGAGGATAAATCCAATCTGCTGTCTCCATTCTGTCCATGATGAGAAGTCATACAGAGAGAGGAAAAAGACAGGAGAGAGGATGGCCTAATCTATGCAAACACACCGTCATCATTGATTTCCTCTGATGGGTTTGGGCTTTATTAGACAAAGCCAGACTTCTTCATTTCCATTCTGATGACAGAGAGAGTGGACAGAAGGCACAGCATGCATTGACAAGAAACTACAGTGTCACAGGTGCAGAGCTCCAATAATGTCCTGGGAAATATAGAGGCCTGACGAACACCCAGAGTGATTGGAACATTATTGTCATTGATATGGGAGTACTCAGATGGATGGGTTCAGTGTGGATATTATTTTCATAGTTACTGTAAATTATAGGAATACTGGGACAGTGAATGTGGTTATTAATCACCTTTATATAATGAGAGTTTGTCTTTGAATCAGCCACAGCAGAAACACTATTAAGATGAGTTGCTAAGGACAGCATAAAGACTATTGAGATGAATTACTAAGGTTAGCAGAAATATTATTGAGATGAGTTGCTAAGGACAGCATAAAGACTATTGAGATTAATTACTAAGGCTAGCAGAAAGATTATTGAGATGAGTTGCTAAGGACAGCATAAATACTATTGAGATGAATTACTAAGGATAGCAGAAAGATTATTGAGATGAATTACTAACGACAGGAGAAAGACTATTGAGATGAGTTACTAAGGACAGGTAACGATAAAGACTATTGATATAAGTTATCAAGGATAGCAGAAATATTATTGAGATGAGTTACTAAGGACAGGAGAAAGACTATTGAGATGAGTTATTAATGACACTATAAATACTATAGAGTTTAGTTACTAAGGACAGGTAATGATAAAGACTATTATGATGTGTTACTAAGTGTCACGACCGTCTTGAAAGGGAGCAGACCAATACGCAGCGCGTTGAGTGAACATGATGACTTTAATGAGTAAAGCACGTAAATACAAAACAAAAGACGATAGTGAAGTCCAACAGTGACAAAGACTGAACCTGGAACAAAAACCCACAACACCCACAGGAAAACATACAGATAAATATGGCTCCCAATCAGAGATAACGAGCCGACAGCTGACACTCGTTACCTCCGATTGGGAGTCATTGAACCCAACAAAGAAATACAACACATAGAACCACCCAACCAAACAAAACACCACGAAACGAACACACCCTGGCTCAACACACAAAGTCCCGGATCCAGAGCGTGACAGTACCCCCCCCTAAAGGCGCGGACTGCGACCGCGCCTCAATAAGGCTAAACAAGGGAGGGCTGGGTGGGCATACCTCTTCGGGCGGTGGTTCTGGCTCTGGCCGTGGTCCCCACCCCACCAAAGTCACTACCCGCTTACGTAGCCTCCTCCACATGACCACCCCCCAACTAAACCCCACTGGATTAAGGGGCGGCACCGGACTAAAGGGCAGCACCGGACTAAGGGGCAGCACCGGACTAAGGGGCAGCACCGGACTAAGGGGCAGTACCGGACTAAGGGGCAGCACCAGGATAAGGGGCAGCACCGGGCTAAGGGACAGCACCGGACTCAATGGCGGATCCTGGCTGGCTGGCTCTGGCGGATCCTGGCTGGACGGCTCATGGCTGGCTGAAGGATCTGGCTGCTCATGGCTGGCTGACGGATCTGGCTGCTCATGGCTGGCTGACGGATCTGGCTGCTCATGGCTGGCCGACGGATCTGGCTGCTCATGGCTGGCCGACGGATCTGGCTGCTCGTGGCTGGCTGACGGATCTGGCTGCTCATGGCCGGCTGACGGATCTGGCTGCTCATGGCTGGCGGAAGGCTCTGGCTGATCCTGTCTGGCGGAAGGCTCAGGCTGATCCTGTCTGGCGGAAGGCTCTGGCTGATCCTGTCTGGCGGAAGGCTCTAGCGGCTCCGGGTCTGGCGGACGGCTCTGAAGGCTCATGGCAGACGGGGCGGCTTTGCAGGCTCCGTACAGACGGGCAGTTCATGCAGCGCTTGGCAGACGGACAGTTCAGACGGCGTTGGGCAGACAGGCAGTTCAGGCGCCGTTGGGCAGACGGGCAGTTCAAGCGCCGTTGGGCAGACGGGCAGTTCAGGCGCCGTTGGGCAGACGGCAGACTCTGGCCGTCTGAGGCGCACCGTAGGCCTGGTGCGTGGTGCCGGAACTGGAGGTACCGGGCTGAGGACACGCATCTCAGGGCTAGTGCGGGGAGAAGGAACAGGCCGGACCGGGCTGGCGACGCGCACCGCAGGCTTGGTGCGAGTGGCAGGAACAGGCCGGGTCGGGCTGGCGACGCACACCGTAGGTTCTGTGCGTGGAGCAGGAACAGGCCGGGCTGGGCTGGCGACGCACACCGTAGGTTCTGTGCGTGGAGCAGGAACAGGCCGGGCTGGGCTGGCGACGCACACCGTAGGTTCTGTGCGTGGAGCAGGAACAGGCCGGGCTGGGCTGGCGACGCACACCTTAGGTTCTGTGCGTGGAGCAGGAACAGGCCGGGCTGGGCTGGCGACGCACACCGTAGGTTCTGTGCGTGGAGCAGGAACAGGCCGGGCTGGACTGGCGACGCACACCGTGGGCTTGATGCGTGGAGTAGGAACAGGCCGGTCCGTACTGGGAACACACACCACTGGCTTTAACTGGGGGTCAGGAACGGGCCGGACCGGACTGGCAACACACATCAGTCTCTCACGCCGTGCCGCAACAACTTCCCTTCCTCTACTCGCCAATGGCTCCCGTAATCCGATAGCCTTCTCTCCACGTCTCCCTGTGGCAGCCTCCTGCTGCCCAGCCGCCCAAGCCATGTGCCCCCCCCAAAAAACTTTTTGGGGTTGCCTCTCGTCCTTCCAACGATGACCCTGCTGACGCCCGTTGCTCCTCTCTCGCCAGGGCCTTGATCTTCCCCCAAGGTCCCTTGCCCCCGAGCATGTCCTCCCAGGACCACGATTTGCCCACCTGGGCCATCGCCAGCCTCTCGATCTCCTTACCAGGCGCCTCCTCCCATGTCCAGTCTCTTTGCTCCTGGACACGCTGCTTGGTCCTTTTATGGTGGGTTTTTCTGTCACGACCGTCTTGAAAGGGAGCAGACCAATACGCAGCGCGTTGAGTGAACATGATGACTTTAATGAGTAAAGCACGTAAATACAAAACAAAAGACGATAGTGAAGTCCAACAGTGACAAAGACTGAACCTGGAACAAAAACCCACAACACCCACAGGAAAACATACAGATAAATATGGCTCCCAATCAGAGATAACGAGCCGACAGCTGACACTCGTTACCTCCGATTGGGAGTCATTGAACCCAACAAAGAAATACAACACATAGAACCACCCAACCAAACAAAACACCACGAAACGAACACACCCTGGCTCAACACACAAAGTCCCGGATCCAGAGCGTGACACTAAGGACAACAGAAAGACTATTGATATGAGTTACTAAGGACAGCATAAAGACTATTGATATGAGTTACTAAGGACAACAGAAAGACTATTGATATGAGTTACTAAGGACAACAGAAAGACTATTGATATGAGTTACTAAGGACAGCATAAAGACTATTGATATGAGTTACTAAGGACAACAGAAAGACTATTGATATGAGTTACTAAGGACGGCAGAAAGACTATTGATATGAGTTACTAAGGACAACAGAAAGACTATTGATATGAGTTACTAAGGACAGCATAAAGACTATTGATATGTGTTACTAAGGACAGCATAAAGACTATTGATATGTGTTACTAAGGACAGCAGAAAGACTATTGATATGAGTTACTAAGGACAGCAGAAAGACTATTGATATGAGTTACTAAGGACAGCAGTGCCTTTCAAATAGATAAATCCCCCTTAGTCTGTTCAAAAATAACTAAGTTGTTCCAATGATATTAGCAACCTGAGGTCGAACATATCTTGAAAGACTTTAGTTGCAAACAGGACTAAGGTAACACCGACATCATATTTTAGGTAGGGGTAATGAGGTGACCGATAATGATTGCAATTGAGAACAGCTGTGTGGTATTGATGGTTTAATGAGACATCAGATGCCGATAATCTAGTGCCAATATATCCTGTTAGCCTATCTTGAACACACTGAAGTCGGAAGTCTAAGATTTCCAAGATTCGAGTTCCAAGTTGTTTTGAACACAGCATTAGTCTCAGCGGAGGGATGGAGAGAGCAGCACAGGGTCCGCCTCTCACGGTCCCTGCTCTCTCCTTCCTTTCCTCTGGTGAGACTGACCAGAGAGAAGGGACATCATCTTCCACCTGATGGCAAACTCGAGTTGCATCTGCCTCATGCACAAATTCATGTTGTTCCTATGACCAGAGAAAGTTAAAGTTTTCTCAATATTAAAATAGACACGACGAGCTGCTAATAATAATAAATATCAATACACTTGGCTACTTATTCATTACAGCTGCTTGCGCGAGTGGAAGTAGGGAGAAGCGCGTTTTATATTTTGTAATAGTGTGCTGAATAAAAATGTAGACATGAACTCACTCATAAAAACAGCAGCTTTTTGCTGTATTCTTTGACAGTCTCTATCTGGTCAAGGTGTTAAAAGTTATGAATCTCACATAGACACGGTGATTTGAGCTGTCCGATTGGCCAGCGCAGTAGGCGCTCTCAATTTAGTCACAGATCTCCCGGTCCGCCGGGTAGGCAGAGTTTGTATACTGAATTTTTTTTATAAACGCAACATGCAACAATTTCTAAGATTTTACTAAGTTACAGTTCATTTAAGGAAATCAGTCAAGTTAAAACAATTCATTAGGCCCTAATCTATGGATCGCACATGACTGGGAGAAGATATAAGTCAGGAGAAGAGAAGGCAGAAGTCTGGAGAAGAGAAGGCAGAAGTCTGGAGAAGAGAGAGGAGGCAGAAGTCAGGAGAAGAGAAGGCAGAAGTCTGGAGAAGAGAAGGCATAAGTCTGGAAAAGAGAGAGGAGGCAGAAGTCAGGAGAAGAGAAGGCAGAAGTCAAGAGAAGAGAAGACAGAAGTCAGGAGAAGAGAAGAGAAGGTGTCAGGAGAAGAGAAGTCAGAAGTCAAGAGAAGAGAAGAGAAGTCAGGAGAAGAGAATGCAGAAGTCAGGAGAAGAGAAGAGAAGGTGTCAGGAGAAGAGAAGTCAGAAGTCAAGAGAAGAGAAGAGAAGTCAGGAGAAGAGAATGCAGAAATCAGGAAAAGAGAATGCAGAAGTCAGGAAAAGAGAAGGCATAAGTCAGGAGAAGAGAAGAGAAGACATAAGTCAGGAGAAGAGAAGACAGAAGTCAGGAGAAGAGAATGCAGAAGTCAGTAAAAGAGAAGGCATAAGTAAGGAGAAGAGAAGAGAAGACATAAGTCAGGAGAAGAGAAGAGAAGACATAAGTCAGGAGAAGAGAAGACATAAGTCAGGAGAAGAGAATAGAGAAGTCAGGAGAAGAGAATGCAGAAGTCAGGAAAAGAGAAGGCATAAGTCAGGAGAAGAGAAGAGAAGACATAAGTCAGGAGAAGAGAAGAGAAGACATAAGTCAAGAGAAGAGAAGACAAAAGTCAGGAGAAAAGAAGAGAGAAGTCAGGAGAAGAGAATGCAGAAGTCAGGAAAAGAGAAGGCATAAGTCAGGAGAAGATAAGAGAAGACATAAGTCAGGAGAAGATAAGACATAAGTCAGGAGAAGAGAAGAGAGAAGTCAGGAGAAGAGAATGCAGAAGTCAGGGAAAGAGAAGACAGTAGTCATGAGAAGAGAAGACAGTAGTCAGGAGAAGAGAAGACAATAGTCAAGAGAAGAGAAGGCAGAAGTCAAGAGAAGAGAAGGCAGTAGTCAGTAGAAGAGAAGGCAGAAGTCAGGAGAAGAGAAGATATAAGTCAGGAGAAGAGAAGTCAATAGTCAGGAGAAGACAAGATAGAAGTCAGGAGAAGAGAAGGCAAAAGTCAGGAGAAGAGAAGGCAGAAGTCAGGAGAAGAGAAGGCAGAAGTCAAGAGAAGAGAAGGCAGTAGTCAGGAGAAGAGAAGATAGAGGTCAGGAGAAGAGAAGGCAAAAGTCAAGAGAAGAGAAGGCAGTAGTCAAGAGAAGAGAAGATAGAGGTCAGGAGAAGAGAAGGCAAAAGTCAGGAGAAGAGAAGGCATAAGTCAGGAGAAGAGAAGATAGAGGTCAGGAGAAGAGAAGACAGTAGTCAGGAGAAGAGAAGGCAGAAGTCAAGAGAAGAGAAGGCAGTAGTCAGGGGAAGAGAAGGCAGTAGTCAGGAGAAGAGAATGCAGTAGTCAGGAGAAGAGAATGCAGTAGTCAGGAGAAGAGAAGAGAGAAGTTAGGAGAAGAGAAGGCAATAGTCAGGAGAAGAGAAGTCAGTAGTCAGGAGAAGAGAAGATATAAGTCAGGAGAAGAGAAGACAGTAGTCAGGAGAAGAGAAGGCAGAAGTCAGGAGAAGAGAAGGCAGTAGTCAGGAGAAGAGAAGATAGAGGTCAGGAGAAGATAAGGCAGTAGTCAGGAGAAGAGAAGGCAGTAGTCAGGAGAAGAGAAGGCAGTAGTCAGGAGAAGAGAAGGCAGTAGTCAGGAGAAGAGAAGATAGAAGTCAGGAGAAGAGAAGGCAGAAGTCAGGAGAAGAGAAGGCAGAAGTCAGGAGAAGAGAAGGCAGAAGTCAGGAGAAGAGAAGGCAGAAGTCAGGAGAAGAGAAGGCAGTAGTCAGGAGAAGAGAAGGCAGTAGTCAGGAGAAGAGAAGGCAGTAGTCAGGAGAAGAGAAGATAGAGGTCAGGAGAAGAGAAGGCAGAAGTCAAGAGAATAGAAGGCAGTAGTCAGGAGAAGAGAAGTCAGTAGTCAGGAGAAGAGAAGATAGAAGTCAGGAGAAGAGAAAATAGAGGTCAGGAGAAGAGAAGGCATAAGTCAAGAGAAGAGAAGGCAGTAGTCAGGAGAAGAGAAGGCAGTAGTCAGGAGAAGAGAAGGCAGTAGTCAGGAGAAGAGAAGGCAGTAGTCAGTAGAATATAAGGCAGTAGTCAGGAGAAGAGAAGAGAGAAGTTATGAGAAGAGAAGGCAGAAGTCAAGAGAAGAGAAGGTAGTAGTCAGGAGAAGAGAAGGCAGTAGTCAGGAGAAGAGAAGGCAGTAGTCAGGAGAAGAGAAAGCAGTAGTCAGGAGAACAGAAGGCAGTAGTCAGGAGAAGAGAAGAGAGGAGTCAGGAGAAGAGAAGGCAGTAGTCAGGAGAAGAGAAGGCAGTAGTCAGGAGAAGAGAAGAGAGAAGTCAGGAGAAGAGAAGATAGTAGTAAGGAGAAGAGAAGAGAGAAGTCAGGAGAAGAGAAGGCAGAAGTCAGAAGAAGAGAAGGCAGTAGTCAGGAAAAGAGAAGAGAGAAGTCAGGAGAAGAGAAGGCAGTAGTCAGGAGAAGAGAAGTCAGTAATCAGGAGAAGAGAAGATAGAGGTCAGGAGAAGAGAAGGCAGAAGTCAGGAGAAGAGAAGGCAGAAGTCAGGAGAAGAGAAGGCAGAAGTCAGGAGAAGAGAAGGCAGAAGTCAGGAGAAGAGAAGGCAGTAGTCAGGAGAAGAGAAGGCAGTAGTCAGGAGAAGAGAAGTCAGTAGTCAGGAGAAGAGAAGACAGAGGTCAGGAGAAGAGAAGGCAGAAGTCAAGAGAAGAGAAGGCAGTAGTCAGGAGAATAGAAGTCAGTAGTCAGGAGAAGAGAAGATAGAGGTCAGGAGAAGAGAAGGCAAAAGTCAGGAGAAGAGAAGGTAGAAGTCAGGAGAAGAGAAGTCAGTAGTCAGGAGAAGAGAAGATAGAAGTCAGGAGAAGAGAAGACAGTAGTCAGGAGAAGAGAAGGCAGAAGTCAGGAGAAGAGAAGGCAGTAGTCAGGAGAAGAGAAGAGAGAAGTCAGGAGAAGAGAAGATAGAAGTCAGGAGAAGAGAAGACATTAGTCAGGAGAAGAGAAGGCAGAAGTCAGGAGAAGAGAAGTCAGTAGTCAGGAGAAGAGAAGATAGAGGTCAGGAGAAGAGAAGGCAAAGTCAGGAGAAGAGAAGGTAGAGGTCAGGAGAAGAGAAGTCAGTAGTCAGGAGAAGAGAAGATGAAAGTTAGTAGAAGAGAAGACAGTAGTCAGGAGAAGAGAAGGCAGAAGTCAGGAGAAGAGAAGGCAGTAGTCAGGAGAAGAGAAGATAGAGGTCAGGAGAAGAGAAGGCAGAAGTCAAGAGAATAGAAGGCAGTAGTCAGGAGAAGAGAAGTCAGTAGTCAGGAGAAGAGAAGATAGAAGTCAGGAGAAGAGAAAATAGAGGTCAGGAGAAGAGAAGGCATAAGTCAAGAGAAGAGAAGGCAGTAGTCAGGAGAAGAGAAGGCAGTAGTCAGGAGAAGAGAAGGCAGTAGTCAGGAGAAGAGAAGGCAGTAGTCAGTAGAAGATAAGGCAGTAGTCAGGAGAAGAGAAGAGAGAAGTTATGAGAAGAGAAGGCAGAAGTCAAGAGAAGAGAAGGTAGTAGTCAGGAGAAGAGAAGGCAGTAGTCAGGAGAAGAGAAGGCAGTAGTCAGGAGAAGAGAAAGCAGTAGTCAGGAGAACAGAAGGCAGTAGTCAGGAGAAGAGAAGAGAGAAGTCAGGAGAAGAGAAGGCAGTAGTCAGGAGAAGAGAAGGCAGTAGTCAGGAGAAGAGAAGAGAGAAGTCAGGAGAAGAGAAGATAGTAGTAAGGAGAAGAGAAGAGAGAAGTCAGGAGAAGAGAAGGCAGAAGTCAGAAGAAGAGAAGGCAGTAGTCAGGAAAAGAGAAGAGAGAAGTCAGGAGAAGAGAAGGCAGTAGTCAGGAGAAGAGAAGTCAGTAATCAGGAGAAGAGAAGATAGAGGTCAGGAGAAGAGAAGAGAAGGCAAAAGTCAGGAGAAGAGAAGGTAGAAGTCAGGAGAAGAGAAGGCAGTATTCAGGAGAAGAGAAGGCATTATTCAGGAGAAGAGAAGGCAAAAGTCAGGAGAAGTCTCTCTCTCTCTCTCTCTCTTTCTGAAGGACTGGTTGCCTTGGAAACTGTTAAGGGTTTATAGTGCACTGTTACTGTGAGGTTCAGGGTGAGAGGAGGCAGGCAGGCAGATACACACACACACCTCTCACTATGAGCTTATCCCATGTTTCTCCTAGGAAGCAGGGTTAGTGTGAAGCCATCAGTACAAACCTGAGGGTAGGGCTGACATCATTAAACCTGAGGGTAGGGCTGACATCATTAAACCTGAGGGTAGGGCTGACATCATTAAACCTGAGGGTAGGGCTGACATCATTAAACCTGAGGGTAGGGCTGACATCATTAAATCCGAGGGTAGGGCTGACATCATTAAATCCGAGGGTAGGGCTGACATCATTAAATCCGAGGGTAGGGCTGACATCATTAAACCTGAGGGTAGGGCTGACATCATTAAACCTGAGGGTAGGGCTGACATCATTAAACCTGAGGGTAGGGCTGACATCATTAAACCTGAGGGTAGGGCTGACATCATTGAACCTGAGGGTAGCGGCAGAGAGCGAGATGGATGCCACTACCATGGAACATGAGCAAGCCATACAGCCATACAGCCATACAGCCATACAGCCATACAGCCATACAGCCATACATCCATACAGCCATACAGCCATACAGCCATACAGCCATACATCCATACAACATACAGCCATACAACATACAGCCATACAGCCATACAGCCATACAGCATACAGCTATACAGCCATACAGCCATACAACATACAGCCATACAGCCATACATCCATACAGCCATACAGCCATACAGTCATACAGCCATACATCATACAGCCATACAGCATACATCCATACAGCCATACAGCCATGCAGCCATACAGCCATACATCATACAGCATACAGCCATACAGCAAACAGCCATACAGCCATACAACATACAACATACAGCCAAACAGCCATACAGCCATACAGCCATACAACCATACAGCCATACAGCCATACAGCTATACATCTATACAGTCATACAGCCATACAGCCATACAGCCATACAACATACAGCCATACAGCCATACATCCATACAGCCATACATCCATACAGTCATACATCCATACATCATACAGCCATACAGCCATACAGCATACATCCATACAGCCATACAGCCATACAGCATACAGCCATACAGCAAACAGCCATACAGCCATACAACATACAACATACAACATACAGCCAAACAGCCATACAGCCATACAGCCATACAGCCATACAGCCATACAGCTATACAGCCATACAGCCATACAGCCATACAGCCATACAGCCATACAGCATACAGCTATACAGCCATACAGCCATACAGCCATACAGCCATACAGCCATACAGCATACAGCTATACAGCCATACAGCCATACAGCCATACAGCCATACAGCCATACAGCCATGCAGCCATACAGCCTACAGCCATACAGCCATACAGCCATACCTCTGGACAACAACCTCATGTCTGTCCTTCATCTCTCTACAACCCTCTAAAGCACATCCATCACTACTACTACACACACACACACACACACACACACACACACACACACACACACACACACACACAAGAGCAATGCAGTGAGCTGCTGTGGAAAAGGCCTTGTGACTAACTTCACAGTGAGTGTGAAGATGGAGACATTGAAGCTAAAAGATCAATGTAAGAGGAACAGAGACATAACTCAGTCATTCAGCAGTACTCAGTCATTCAGCAGTACTCAGTCATTCAGCAGTACTCAGTCATTCAGCAGTACTCAGTCATTCAGCAGAACTCAGTCATTCAGCAGTACTCAGTCATTCAGCAGTACTCAGTCATTCAGCAGAACTCAGTCATTCAGCAGAACTCAGTCATTCAGCAGTACTCAGTCATTCAGCAGTACTCAGTCATTCAGCAGAACTCAGTCATTCAGCAGTACTCAGTCATTCAGCAGAACTCAGTCATTCAGCAGTACTCAGTCATTCAGCAGAACTCAGTCATTCAGCAGAACTCAGTCATTCAGCAGTACTCAGTCATTCAGCAGAACTCAGTCATTCAGCAGTACTCAGTCATTCAGCAGAACTCAGTCATTCAGCAGAACTCAGTCATTCAGCAGAACTCAGTCATTCAGCAGAACTCAGTCATTCAGCAGTACTCAGTCATTCAGCAGAACTCAGTCATTCAGCAGTACTCAGTCATTCAGCAGTACTCAGTCATTCAGCAGTACTCAGTCATTCAGCAGTACTCAGTCATTCAGCAGTACTCAGTCATTCAGCAGTACTCAGTCATTCAGCAGTACTCAGTCATTCAGCAGTACTCAGTCATTCAGCAGTACTCAGTCATTCAGCAGAACTCAGTCATTCAGCAGTACTCAGTCATTCAGCAGTACTCAGTCATTCAGCAGTACTCAGTCATTCAGCAGTACTCAGTCATTCAGCAGTACTCAGTCATTCAGCAGAACTCAGTCATTCAGCAGTACTCAGTCATTCAGCAGTACTCAGTCATTCAGCAGAACTCAGTCATTCAGCAGAACTCAGTCATTCAGCAGTACTCAGTCATTCAGCAGAACTCAGTCATTCAGCAGTACTCAGTCATTCAGCAGAACTCAGTTATTCAGGACTGCGGTCCTCTGTAGCTCAATTTGTAGAGCATGGCGCTTGTAACGCCAGGGTAGTGGGTTCGATCCCCGGGACCACCCGTACGTAAAAATGTATGCACACATGACTGTAAGTCACTTTGGATAAAAGCGTCTGCTAAATGGCATATTATTCAGCAGAACTCAGTCATTCAGTTGTTGACTTGTAGACGGTAGTGGAATTGTCTTTGCTGCCATTATTGAAGTGTGTTTGATTTGTGCAGCAACAACAGCAGTGGTACAAATCAAATATCAGACTTGCGTGTCAGTGTTGATGGTGGATCTGCTAGAAGAAAACAGGACAGGAAATTCCTGAATCAGTTCCCTGTGGAAACCCTGCTATGGAAACCCTTCTGTGGAAATCACGCAGAGCAGAACTCTAAAGCACAATGCTGAACGTCCCCTATTTCTAATGACCAGAGATGTGTTCGAATACTCATACTAACCGTACTATTTGTGAAATAAATTAAGTATGTAGTATGCTTATTGGTCATAGTATGGATACAGTTAGTATGCCAAAAGTTCCCGGATGTCGTACTAAATTCGCCAAAATACGAAGTATACAAGCAGTGGACACTATTTCTGTGCTTTTAGGGCCCATAATGCAATTCTTCAGAAAATGGGTGTGGCTTCACAACGTTTTCAGATTGAAGAAAATGGCGGAACATGCAGCCGAAGTCGGACAAGAGAGGATACAAATTCTTTGCTTTAAGTAATTATGACAAATGATAAGAACATTTTGAGCAATGTAATAAAGTGGCTGACAATTTGTTAGCTACGCTATCCTTACGAACCGCATAGCATTACAGCAGTATGTACCGGAATGTTAGCTAGCTACCTAATGTTAGTTGGCTACTAATACATGGAACTCGCCAGTATATTAACTATATGCTATCTAACTAACTACCTAACGTTTATTGACTTGATTATTCACGTCATTCTTAGCTAAGTGGTATAGTCGTTGTGAGTTCTCAATGGACATAGTTAATTCTGGCTATCTACTCCGATTTCAGAGCACTCTCGTCTGAGTGTGCCAGAGCGCAGAATAACTGATGAATTTACGAACGCTCAACACCCGTTGAATATGGCCGGTGTCAGTAAACGTCTGCAAAAAAAGCATCATTAAATTGTTGCCAGCAGCACATTTACAGTCACCAACGCTCTGGATAACATGAAAACAGCCTAACCAGCTCTGCTAGGGCGAGTAAAATGGTCAGAGTGAGCTGTTCTCTCATTTTTGTCTGGAAGTAGCTAGCAAGCTAGCCAACGTTAGCCAGTTAGTTTGGATCAACCCTACTCCTCGGCCAGAGCATCCAGCATCTGAACGCTCCGAGAGCGAAACTCTCTGAATTTACAAAACAGACAATCTGACAACTCTCTGGATTTATGAATGCCCAGAGCGCACTCTGGCATTCCAGATTAAATTTACGAACACACCCGAAATCGTAAAATGTCTAGCTAGTCATTTGTTATTCTAACAAGCTAGCAAGAGATTGCATAGCAAGAGCATCAACTTCCGGTAGACAGCAAAGCGCTAGTACGCTCAACTGAAAGGATACCGTTCGTTTACAGCACACTAAAATGAACTAATAGTATATAGTATTCAGTATATACTCATTAAATATGTAGTATACAGTATGATAGTATGGCTATTCGAACACAGCACAGGTCTTTCACCAGCACAGGGCTTCAGCACAGGGTCTAATAGAATGAATACACGGTCAGTTATCATGTGAGATAAGCTCATTATGCATTATGATGTGAGATAAGCTCATTATGAGGTATCATGTGAGATAATCACGTTATGCAGTATCAGTTAATGTGATGTCTTCATAATGTGATGTCTCCATAATGTGATGTCTTCATAATGTGATGTCTTAGTAATTTGATGTCTTATTAATGTGATGTCTTCATAGTTTGATGTCTTAGTAATGTTATGTCTTAGTAATGTTATGTCTTAGTAATGTTATGTCTTAGTAATGTTATGTCTTAGTAATGTTATGTCTTAGTAATGTTATGTCTTAGTAATTTGATGTCTTATTAATGTGATGTCTTCATAATGTGATGTTTTCATAGTTTGATGTCTTAGTAATTTGATGTCCTAGTAAAACACTAGGGTTTACAGTGAGGGAAAAAAGTATTTGATCCCCTGCTGATTTTGTATGTTTGCCCACTGACAAAGACATGATCAGTCTATAATTTTAATGGTAGGTTTATTTGAACAGTGAGAGACAGAATAACAACAAAATAATACAGAAAAATGCATGTCAAAAATGTTATAAATTGATTTGCATTTGAATGAGGGAAATAAGTATTTGACCCCTCTGCAAAACATGACTTAATACTTGGTGGCAAAACCCTTGTTGGCAATCACAGAGGTCAGACGTTTCTTGTAGTTGGCCACCAGGTTTGCACACATCTCAGGAGGGATTTTGTCCCACTCCTCTTTGCAGATCTTCTCCAAGTCATTAAGGTTTCGAGGCTGACGTTTGGCAACTCGAACCTTCAGCTCCCTCCACAGATTTTCTATGGGATTAAGGTCTTAATGTGCTTCTTCTTGAGCCACTCCTTTGTTGCCTTGGCCGTGTGTTTTGGGTCATTGTCATGCTGGAATACCCATCCACGACCCATTTTCAATGCCCTGGCTGAGGGAAGGAGGTTCTCACCCAAGATTTGACAGTACATGGCCCCGTCCATCGTACCTTTGATGCGGTGAAGTTGTCCTGTCCCCTTAGCAGAAAAACACCCCCAAAGCATAATGTTTCCACCTCCATGTTTGACGGTAGGGATGGTGTTCTTGGGGTCAAAGGCAGCATTCCTCCTCCTCGAAACACGGCGAGTTGAGTTGATGCCAAAGAGCTCGATTTTGGTCTCATCTGACCACAACACTTTCACCCAGTTCTCCTCTGAATCATTCAGATGTTCATTGGCAAACTTCAGACTGCCCTGTATATGTGCTTTCTTGAGTAGGGGGACCTTGCGGGCGCTGCAGGATTTCAGTCCTTCACGGCGTAGTGTGTTACCAATTGTTTTCTTGGTGACTATGGTCCCAGCTGCCTTGAGATCGTTGACAAGATCCTCCCATGTAGTTCTGGGCTGATTCCTCACCGTTCTCATGATCATTCTAACTCCATGAGGTGAGATCTTGCATGGAGCCCAAGGCCGAGGGAGATTGACAGTTCTTTTGTGTTTCTTCCATTTGCGAATAATCGCACCA
This sequence comes from Coregonus clupeaformis, assembly GCF_020615455.1. NCBI lineage: Eukaryota > Metazoa > Chordata > Actinopteri > Salmoniformes > Salmonidae > Coregonus > Coregonus clupeaformis. The sequence continues at coordinate 215,636 of NC_059231.1, read as the reverse complement.
ACTGTTGTCACCTTCTAACCAAGCTGCTTGGCGATGGTCTTGTAGCCAATTCCAGCCTTCTGTAGGTCTACAATCTTGTCCCTGACATCCTTGGAGAGCTCTTTGGTGTTGGCCATGGTGGAGAGTTTGGAATCTGATTGATTGATTGCTTCTGTGGACAGGTGTCTTTTATACAGGTAACAAGCTGAGATTAGGAGCACTCCCTTTAAGAGTGTGCTCCTAATCTCAGCTCTTTACCTGTGTAAAAGACACCTGGGAGCCAAAGATCTTTCTGATTGAGAGGGGGTCAAATACTTATTTCCCTCATTAAAATGCAAATCAATGTATAACATGTTTTACATGTGTTTTTCTGGATTTTTTTGTTGTTATTCTGTCTCTCACTGTTCAAATAAACCTACCATTAAAATTATAGACTGATCATTTCTTTGTCAGTGGGCAAACGTACAAAATAAGCAGGGGATCAAATACTTTTTTCCCCTCACTGTATGGGCCAATTTATGTTCCCTCACTAGCAGGTTAATATCAATTGATAAAATGAATTGATATTCACAATAATTAGTCATTAATATATTACTGTACTAACTGAGGGAAGGGACTAGTTTCCCTGCTTAGTTACTTATGAGGTTAGGTTACACTACTGTACACATTCATCATTCACAATTAACACTAGTGTTACATTATTCACAACGAACAGTAGTGTTACATTATTCACAACGAACAGTAGTGTTACATTATTCACAACGAACAGTAGCGAGTGGCACAGTGGTCTAAGGCACTGCATCGCAATGCTAGCTGTGCCATTAGAGATCCTGGTTCGAATCCAGGCTCTGTCGTAGCCGGCCGCGACCGGGAGACCCATGGGGCGGCGCGCAATTGGCCCAGCGTCGTCCAGGGTATGGGAGGGAATGGCCGGCAGGGATGTAGCTCAGTTGATAGAGCATGGCGTTTGCAACGCCAGGGTTGTGGGTTTGATTCCCACAGGGGGTATAACAAAAAAAAGATTAAAAAAAAGTATAATAATAATGTGACTAAACTGTAAGTCGCTCTGGAGAAGAGCGTCTGCTAAATGACTTAAATGTAAATGTAAACAGTAGTGTTACATTATTCACAACGAACAGTAGTGTTACAATATTCACAACGAACAGTAGTGTAAAACTACAGAGCACATTAACATTTTTCTGACTCACCAGAAATCACACAATAGTTACGTGGAGGCTATTTTAAGAAACAGGGAGATGAAATATTAACAGCCTTTTCTATTTACTATTGGTGAATTTATGCATCAGTTCTCCTACCACATTCCTCATGGAGATGATGAGGCAGGTACACCATGAGACAGAGAGGTAGAGACGATGAGACAGGTACACCATGAGACAGAGAGGTAGAGATGATGAGGCAGGTACACCATGAGACAGAGAGGTAGAGACGATGAGGCAGGTACACCATGAGACAGAGAGGTAGATATGATGAGGCAGGTACACCATGAGACAGAGAGGTAGAGACGATGAGGCAGGTACACCATGAGACAGAGAGGTAGAGACGATGAGGCAGATGCACCATGAGACAGAGAGGTAGAGACGATGAGGCAGATACACCATGAGACAGAGAGGTAGAGATGATGAGGCAGGTACACCATGAGACAGAGAGGTAGAGATGATGAGGCAGGTACACCATGAGACAGAGAGGTAGAGACGATGAGGCAGGTACACCATGAGACAGAGAGGTAGAGATGATGAGGCAGGTACACCATGAGACAGAGAGGTAGAGACGATGAGGCAGGTACACCATGAGACAGAGAGGTAGATATGATGAGGCAGGTACACCATGAGACAGAGAGGTAGAGACGATGAGGCAGGTACACCATGAGACAGAGAGGTAGAGACGATGAGGCAGATGCACCATGAGACAGAGAGGTAGAGACGATGAGGCAGATACACCATGAGACAGAGAGGTCGAGATGATGAGGCAGGTACACCATGAGACAGAGAGGTAGAGATGATGAGGCAGGTACACCATGAGACAGAGAGGTAGAGACGATGAGGCAGGTACACCATGAGACAGAGAGGTAGAGATGATGAGGCAGGTACACCATGAGACAGAGAGGCAGAGATGATGAGGCAGGTACACCGTGAGACAGAGAGGTAGAGACGATGAGGCAGGTACACCATGAGACAGAGAGGTAGAGACGATGAGGCAGATACACCATGAGACAGAGAGGCAGAGATGTTTATGTGAATTGAATAGTATGATGCTGTTGAAATTGCTTATGTGTATTAATAATACCTTAGGCTGATATCCAATCAATGATGTTCATCTGGGACACGCTGCCGTACAAATCTAACAATCCTGGAAGATCTGGATGTGATTGAATACTGACCTTTCATTTGGAACAGGCTCTAACCGTCTTTAATGAGAAATGTGATTGATAAGACATGAATTTGAGGTATAATAATAAGACTGAATAGGAGCAAGAGTGAAAAAAACTATAATGTCGTCTTCACATTCTTATCTTCAAAGGCTTTCTTTCAGAAGCTTTCTGACTAGTCATATTTATTTACCTTCCTCTCTAGTTGGATCCCCGTGACGAGAGAGATGGATTATCAATACGATATGTCTAGTCTTGACTTGTAGGAGTGTGGGTGTGTGTGTGTGTTTATGTGTGGTGATATTTACCCTTCTAAATTAAATAAATTACACTCGTGATTCTATGGAATTCTCTCATAATCCTTTGTTCCAGTGTGGCTTAGAATGTGAAATCCCTCTACCTGCTAGGAGGCTCACTAATACCATTACTCTGAGTGTGAGAGCTTACAGTCCTGGATGGTTATTCCAGACACAGATATACGCAAAGAGAGAGAGAGAGAGAGAGAGAGAGAGAGAGAGAGAGAGAGAGAGAGAGAGAGAGAGAGAGAGAGAGAGAGAGAGAGAGAGAGAGAGAGAGAGAGAGAGAGAGAGAGAGAGAGAGAGAGAGAGAGAGAGAGAGAGAGAGAGAGAGAGAGAGAGACAGAGACAGAGACAGAGACAGATAGGAGAAATGCCAGAACTGGACAAGAACCTGACACCCTCAGCACACAGGGGGACAAACACCTACCTGGAGGTGACAGCATTCCCTCCCCCATATGCCCCCCAGACATAACTATGACAACATAACCAACAAAAATGGGTCATGACTCCTGCAGCTCTGTCGCACACTGGGTATGTACATAGTCAATGGTAGGCTTCGAGGGGACTCCTATGGTAGATACACCTATAGCTCATCTCTTGGCAGTAGTACTGTAGACTACTTTATCACTGACCTCAACCCACAGTCTCTCAGAGCATTCACAGTCGGCCCACTGACACTCAATGTAATTGAATATTCCATAGACTCTAACCACTTCTGGGAAAATTGGAACACACTAAACAAACAACAACACGAAGAGTTATCTACACAAAATGGAGATGTATGGGTAAACTACTTCTCCAATCTTTTTGGCCCTATAACAAAGAACAAACAGCAAAAACATACACATGATACAAAAAGACAAATCTTACAATCAACTATTAAAGACTACCAGAACCCACTGGATTCTCCAATTACATTGAATGAACTACAGGACAAAATACAAACCCTCCAACCCAAAAAGGCCTGTGGTGTTGATGGTATCTTAAATGAATTGATAAAAAATACAGACCACAAATTCCAACTGGCTATACTTAAACTCTTTAATGTCATCCTTAGCTCTGGCATCTTCCCCAATATTCGGAACCAAGGACTGATCACCCCAATCTACAAAAGTGGAGACAGATTTCACCCCAATAACTACCGTGGGATATGCAACCTTGGGAAAATCCTCTGCATTATCATTAACAGCATACTCGTACATTTCCTCAGTGAAAACAATGTACTGAGCAAATGTCAAATTGGCTTTTTACCAAATTACCGTACGACAGACCACGTATTCACCCTGCACACCCTAATTGACAAACAAACAAAACAAAGGCAAAGTCTTCTCATGCTTTATTGATTACAAAAAAGCTTTGGACTCAATTTGGCATGAGGGTCTTATACACAAATTGATGGAAAGCGGTGTTGGGGGAAAAACATACGACATTATGAAATCCATGTACACAAACAACAAGTGTGCGGTTAAAACTGGCAAGAAACACACACATTTCTTTCCACAGGGCCGTGGGGTGAGACAGGGATTAAGCTTAAGCCCCACCCTCTTCAACATATATATCAACGAATTGGCGAGGGCACTAGAACAGTCTGCAGCACCCGGCCTCACCCTACTAGAATCTGAAGTCAAATGTCTACTGTTTGCTGATGATCCGGTGCTTCTGTCACCAACCAAGGAGGGCCTACAGCAGCACCTAGATCTTCTGCACAGATTCTGTCAGACCTGGGCCTGACAGTAAATCTCAGTAAGACAAAAATAATGGTGTTCCAAAACAGGCCAGTTGCCAGGACCACAAATACAAATTATATTCACTGTTGCCCTAGAGCACACAAAAACGATACATACCTCAGCCTAAACATCAGCGCCACATTTAACTTCCACAAAGCTGTGGACGATCTGAGAGACAAGGCAAGAAGGGCCTTCAATGCCATCAAAAGGAACATAAAATTCGACAGACCAATTAGGATCTGGCTAAAAATACTTGAATCAGTTATAGAACCCATTGCCCTTTATGGTTGTGAGGTCTGGGGTCCGCTCACCAACCAAGAATTCACAAAGTGGGAAAAACACACAATTTAGACACTTGCATACAGAATTCTGCAAAAATATCCTCAGTGTACAACGTCAAACACCAAATAATGAATTAGGTCAATATCAGCTAATTATCAAAATCCAGAAAAGAGCCGTTAAATTCCACAACCACCTAAAATGAAATGATTCCCAAACCTATCACCTACAGAGAAATGAACCTGGAGAAGAGTCGCCATACAAGCTGGTCCTGGGACAAACACCAAATTGAGGATGATTAGTCCCGACTGTGAGTGAGGAGGTGCCTAAGGTTGTCGGAGGATGACACCTAGTGGGTCGCTCCGGTACTGCGACCCCCTTACATTACATTTACATTTTAGCAGACACTCTTATCCAGAGCGACTTACATGAGCAATTAGGGTTAAGTGCCTTGCTCAAGGGCACATCGACAGATTATTCACCTCGGGGATTAGAACCAGCGACCTTTCGGTTATTGGCACAAAGCTCTTAACCACTAAGCTACCTGCCTCCCCTTCTGTAACAAACTGGTGAAATACCACAGTGTGCCATCACAGCAGCAATATAGCCACAAGAAAAGGGCAACCAGTGAAGAACAAACACGATTGTAAATACAACCCATAGTTATGTTTATTTATTTTCCCTTTTGTACTTTAACTATTTTCACATCGTTACAACACTGTATATAGACATAATATGACATTTGAAATGTCTTTATTCTTTTGGAACTTTTGAGTGTAATGTTTACTGTTCACTTTTTATTTTTATTTTTCATTTTTGATTATTGTCTATTTCACTTGCTTTGGAAATGTTAACATATGTTTCCCATGCCAATAAAGCCCTTTGCAGGTAATTGAATTGAGAGAGAGAGAGAAGGAGAGAGAGACAGGAGAGAGAGAGAGAGTTTTGAGTTTAACACAAATAATGGCACACCGCCTTTTCAGAAATTAAACAACAAATGTAATTCCTAAATAAAAATGTAAAAATTAAATAAATAAAATAGTTTCCCCTCCTCCACAAAACAAACCGCTCCTTCGTAATCCTACTTCTCCTCAAACAATGGGAGAAGAACTCAAAATTCACTTTTATTCTCGCTTTCACTAATCCTTTAAAAACACATCTTACATCCTGCCCATATCCCAGGTCTATCTTATGTTTCCTACTCAGAATAATGGACATCTTAGCTTGTCCCAAAATAAAATGTAACAGTTTACATTTTATTTTCTGTTGCTTACTATATTGAAACCCCCAAATAAAAACAGTGTTATTGAAAATCTCCCCCACAGCTGTAAACAAAGACTCCCGTATTTCAAAGAGAGGCTTTATCCTCTCACACTCCATAAAACAGTGAAAAACAGTTTATCTTATATTACAAAAAGGACATCCATCTCCAACATCTGAGTTAATAACAGATACAAAAGCATTAACTGCAATGATGCCATGCAAAACCCTCCATTGCATATCCCCAGTACCCTTTTGTAACGGTGGCTTGTACAGTGCTCTCCATGCTGGCTTTACCTTGTCATCAATGCCCAATTTTACCCTCCATGGAGTGTCTTTTCTATTTTTCAATGTATCTTTATTCAAAACCTTGACACACCCCCTATATAAGTCTTTCCCATTCACCTCATCCAAACCACCTCGTCCAACCCTCTCAAATCCAGTAATAACGCCTTTCTTTCTGACTCTGGGATATTGGGTGTAATCCCTAGTCTTGGAAATGGGACGTTTTCATCTTGTACCTTCTTCTTGTGACTATTAAGCATACCCCACTCTTCTGCTGACAGAGCCTTCCTGCAGCTTCCCAGCAGTTGTCCGACAATCCTTTTCAACCTCACCCCCAAATGTTCAGCCACCCGTCCTCCATCCATTAAGGCGTTCCCAGCCATGGCCATTAACTGTTTTAAGGTGATGATTTTGCCCTTCACCAGAATCTTGGGGAAATGTGGAACAGCTGCACTTGTACAATCCAGTCTTGCCCCATACACCAGAGGTTCCTCCAACAGCCAATGCACTGACTCTGCTGAAGTGCGTCTGGACACCTTCATTATGCTCCACACCCTAAGAAGGCCTCTGTAAAACGGAGGTACTCCCTCCCTAGAAATCTGGCTACTATCAACCAAAAATAAAGCCTTCTTTAAACCTAATCCCCCAACCTGCTGTAATACAAGACCTGCCACCCCTCTCCAAACCACATTTTCCGGTCCATAAAGCAACCTTTGAATAAACTGAAACCGGAAAGCAGCAGCCCTACAAGCAAGATGTACAAGACCTTGTCCTCTTTTGACAAATACAAAACACTTTGTGGAACCCAATGATATTTATCCCAAAAGAAATCTACCATAATCACCTGTATCTTAGCCAGTAGGCCAGATGGTGGCTCTAAAACTGACTACCGATGCCACAGTGCAGAGGCAACCACATTGTTAACTATAATAGTGCGCCCCCTATATGACATACGAGATAGCAACCAACGCCATCTCCTCATCCTCCCTTCCACCATTTCAACCACCCCAGTCCACATTTTTCCCATTGTCCCCTCATCTCCTAGGTACACTCCAAGATATTTAACATTTAAAAATGTAAAACCTCCCTTACACCATTCTAGCCCCCCTGGCAAAGCCATGATCCCTCCAGACCATTTTCCAATCTGTAAAGCACAACTTTTTTCCCAATTTACCTTTGCAGAGGATATCCCTCTAAACCTATCAACCATTAGACTCAAACTATCCACCTCTGCTTGATTTTTCACTAAAATAACTACATCATCAGCATAGGCTGAATCACTGGACGGAATCACTGAATCAGTGGACCTTATCACTGGACCATCGCAACTAGCTAGCTGCAACCACTTCCCGACGTACCAGTTAGCCTTGAGATAGCCTCGAGCCAGGCCCATCTCCCGGCTATCTACCTCTGTCAACCGGACGGGACCTCCTAGTGTCGACACGGAGCCCCGCCGATCCATCGCGACTGGTCTGTTGACATAATCGTCTGATGTGGTTCCAACAGGCTTCCCGTTGCGACAACCACGAAGATCCATCTGCTAGCCACCCGCTAGCACGCACAATCAACAGCCATGCCTCCTGCTCGCCTGTGCTTTAGCAGCCTACGATCTGCTCCGGGACTTAGCTATTGCTGTTCACTGGACCTTATGATCACTCAGCTGCACAGCTGATGCCTGCTGGACTGTTCCTTTACACGGTACCCCATCCTGTTTATCTGTTTAGTCTCAGCCCAAACTTTCGTCGCCATTAGCAGTTGTTGTCTTAGCCCTCTCGAATAACACCTGTGATTGCGTTATGCCTCTCTCCCATGTCAATATGCCTATTGCTGTTTGGGTTAGTTCTTATTATACCATTTCACTGTAGAGCCCCCAGTCCCGCTCAACCAGCCTCAGAGAGCTCCTTTGTCCCACCCCCCATACACGCGGAGACCAGCTCAATCGGTACCTCCAGTGATGCTATCTCTTTCTTAGTTACCCAATGCTTAGGTGTACCTCCACTGTACTCATATCCTTCCATATCCTTGTCTGTACATAATGCCCTGAATCTATTCTACAATGCCCGGAAATCTGCCCCTTTTCTCTGTACACAACGCACTAGAAGACCAGTTCTTAAAGCCTTTAGCCATATCCTTATTCTATTCATCCTCTGTTCCTCTGGTGATGTAGAGGTTAACCCAGGCCCTGCAGCCCCCAGTATCACTCCTACCCCCCAGGCGCTATCATTTGTTGACTTCTGTAACCGTAAAAGCCTTGGTTTCTTGCATGTTAACATCAGAAGTCTCCTCCCCAAGTTTGAGTTATTCACTGCATTAGCACACTCTGCCAACCCTGATGTTTTAGCAGTGTCTGAATCTTGGCTTAGGAAGGCCACCAAAAATTCAGAATTGTCCATTCCGAACTACAACATTTTCCGTCTAGATAGAACTGTTATGATTTAACTGGATAAGAACCCAAATGCAGACAAGTACACCAAGCCAGAGAAGTTTTAACAGGTTTATTTACAATGTTCAAAGTCCAGGTTTCCAAATATATGGGAAGAGCAAGTCCAGGTACAGGGAGGGTAACAGATCCAGATCAGGGCAGGTGTGGTACCGTAATGTCCTAGTGTCCGTGGTGAGTCCAAAAGAGAGGTCCGGTAATGGAGAGCAGGATGATGGTGGCAGGAGTGAAGCGGAGGCAGGAGTCAGGTTCCAAATATCTGTGGCACAGGAGAAAAAGTAAATAGAACAGACCAAAAACACAAAGAGCAAAAATAACCAGGTTGAGTCGGCAGCGAGACTAACATGGTCGTCTTGACTATGATCTGACGATGAGTGGAAAGTTTGACCGGGTCTTAAAGGCTGAGGTGATTATGGTGAATGAGCTGCAGCTGGAACCCTGACTCCCGCACACCAGACTTCACTCCTGCAATCAAGGACAGACAGAGGGGAGGGGGAGAGCAGAGAGAGAGCTACCTAGCAGCAGTAGGCCTAACAGTACCCCCCTCTACGGACGCCACCTGGCGGCCGACGGGGTTTATCGGGATGTAACCTATGAAACTCTCGGACCAGATCAGGATCCACAATGAAGCTCCTGGGCACCCAGGAACGTCCTCGGGACCATAACCCTCCCAATCCACCAGGTACTGGAAACCACGACCTCGGCGGCGAACATCCAGAAGTCGCCGGACAGTGTAGACCGGACCCCCACCCACGATCTTGGGCGGAGGAGGGGGACGAGAGGGCGGGCACAAAGGGCTAACCGACACAGGCTTAATCTGGGAAACATGAAAGGTGGAATGAACCCGTAGGGAGGCAGGAAGCTGTAGCTTAACCGCGCAGGGGTTAACAATAGACAGTATCTTGAACGGTCCTATAAAACGAGGCGCCATCTTCTTAGACTCCACCTTCAATGGAAGGTCCCGTGACTTCAGCCATACCTCTTGACCAGGAGAGTAACCGGGAGCCTGGGACCGGTGACGGTTGGCTTGCCTCTGCATGTACGCCGAAGCTCGGGACAGAGCTACCCTGGCCTTCCTCCAGACCTTGAAGCAGCGGCGCATGTGGGACTGCACCGAGGGTACCGCAAGTTCCCTCTCTTGGGAAGGGAACAGGGGAGGTTGATAACCCAGAGCACACAGAAAAGGAGACAAACCAGAGGAAGCGTTAGTCAAGGTGTTATGAGCATATTCCACCCAGGGGAGCATGGAGCTCCATGACCCAGGGTTAGACCCAGTGACACAGCGAAGAGCGGTCTCCATCTCCTGGTTCGCTCTCTCGGCTTGCCCGTTGGTCTGGGGGTGATATCCAGAGGACAGGCTGGATGTAATGCCCAAAGCTTTACAGAAAGCTTTCCACACCTGGGAGACAAACTGGGGACCCCTGTCAGAGACAATATCCGTGGGTAGACCATGAGAGCGGAACACATGTTCAACCAAAATATCAGCCGTCTCTCTGGCAGTGGGCAGTTTAGGTAGGGCCAAAAAATGAGCGAACTTAGAAAAACGATCAATCACCGTAAGAATGACAGTCTTACCAGATGAGGGGGAAGTCCAGTGACAAAATCCGTAGCGATATGCGACCAGGGCCGGCTGGGTATAGGTAGAGGTCGTAGATGACCAGCGCTGGCCTGGGTGGAGTTTTTACTTCGTGCACATACCGTACAAGCAGCAATGAAGGCTCGAGTGTCCGCCTCCATCGTGGCCCACCAGAACTTCCGTCGCACAAAGTCAAGGGTCCGCGAAACTCCAGGGTGACAGGTAAGGGGAGACGAGTGAGCCCACTGAAGTACCTGGGAGCGAGCAGACTCAGGGACAAACATCCGGTTAGGAGGACCCCTCCCAGGGTCAGCTTGCTGATGTTGAGCCTGTCTAACAATCCCCTCGATGTCACATGTGATGACTGCAATACTGCAGGTAGGAGGCAAAATGGGTTCAGGGTTACTACCAGTATCAACAGCCGAATGAACACGAGACAGGGCGTCAGGCTTGACGTTGCGTGACCCAGGACGGTAAGACAGAGAAAAATTGAATCTCCCAAAAAATAGTGCCCACCTGGCTTGACGGGGGTTGAGCTGCTTCGCTGACTGGAGGTAAGCCAGATTCTTATGATCCGTCCAAACGATGAAGGGTTGTTCCGCCCCTCCAACCAATGTCGCCACTCCTCGAGAGCCAGCTTAACGGCGAGCAGTTCACGATTTCCAACATCATAATTCCTCTCTGCCTGAGAAAGTTTCCTTGAGAGAAAAGCACAGGGATGCAGTTTGTTATCTTCAGGAGAACGTTGTGACAACACTGCACCTACCCCAGTGTCGGATGCATCCACCTCCACGACAAACTGGCGGTCGGGGTCCGGCTGCATCAGAATGGGAGCCGAGGCGAAGCGATGTTTCAGTTCTTCGAACGCTGATTCGGCCCCTTCATTCCAAGCGAACGGTCGTGAGATGGAGGTGAGAGCGGTGAGTGGCGCCGCAATGCGGCTGTAGTCCTTGATGAACCTCCTATAGAAGTTCGCAAACCCCAGGAATCGTTGAAGTTGTTTGCGGGTAGAGGGAGCTGGCCAGTCCGTGACAGCAGAGATCTTAGCTGGGTCCATCCGCAGCTCCCCCTGAGCTATGATGTAACCCAAAAAAGAGGTCTCAGACACATGAAATTCACATTTCTCCATCTTCACAAACAGTTTGTTCTCCAACAACCTTTGCAACACCTGGCGCACATGCAGTTCATGTTCCTGGGAGGACTCTGAGAAAATCAAGATATCATCCAGATAGACAAAAACAAACCGATTCAACATGTCCCGAAGGACATCATTGACTAGTGCCTGAAAAACAGCAGGGGCATTAGACAACCCAAAAGGCATAACCCGATACTCAAAATGTCCCAAGGGTGTGTTGAAGGCAGTCTTCCATTCATCACCCTTACGAATGCGCACCAGGTGATACGCATTTCGTAGATCCAGTTTCGTAAAGATGGTAGCACCATGAAGGAGGGGAAAAGCAGAATTAATCAAAGGCAGAGAATACTTGTTCTTAATGGTGATGTTGTTAAGTCCACGGTAATCAATACAGGGTCTGAGGGTCTTATCCTTCTTAGCAACAAAAAGAATCCCGCTCCTACAGGTGACGAGGAAGGACGCATAATACCTGCCGCCAAGGAGTCCCGAATGTAGTTCTCCATAGCCTCCGTCTCCGGCCGGGAGAGATTGTACAGGCGACTGCTGGGGAGCGGGGCTCCTGGCTGGAGGTCAATGGCGCAGTCGTAAGGCCGGTGAGGAGGAAGAGAAGTAGCTCTGTGTTTGCAGAAAACGGATGCCAGGTCATGATACACGTCAGGAACAGCGGAAAGATCCATGGACTCCAGTGGAGGTTGAGGCACAGTACTGGCAGGAGTCTGAGCAGAACACAAACAATTCACATGACAAAAAGTGCTCCATGAAACAATGCTACCTGTCACCCAATCAATGTGTGGATTGTGTTTTATGAGCCAGGGGATACCAAGGACCAGGGGAGTCTGTGGGCAGTCGATAATATGGAATTGAATGTTCTCCTGATGATTTCCCGACACTCTAAGACAAACAGGAACAGTCTGATGGGTAATGCGGGTCAACAATTGTCCATTTAGACCCTTAGCCTGCAACGGACAGTCCATAGGAACAGTCTCCAAATCCATTTGTTGAGCCCACTCTCTATCCAAAAAGCTTTCGTCGGCACCAGAGTCAATCAGCGCACTAACAGAGAAATTCTGGGACTGCCACTGGAGGGATGCCTGGAGCAGAATGCGGGGAGAAGAGGAAGAATCCGCTGCTCGGCTCACCAAAACTTCTCCCATAAATGATGAGCCGGCCCTTTTCCCGGACGAACTGGGCAGGAAGGAACGAAATGACCAGCTTCTCCACAATACAGGCAGACCCCGAGCCTGAATACGACGTGCACGCTCCTCTGAGGACAACCGTGCACGACCCACCTCCATGGCTTCGGGTTCAGTCCTCCTCGTATCGACTCGGGAAGACACGGCTCTCTCCGTAGGGACGATGCAGGGAGGAGTTTGTTGATGACAGACAGGTTGCTTGGAACTAACACTCCTCTCCCGGCGGCGCTCCCGAATCCGATTATCCAACCTGATAGTGAGTGAAATAAGATTATCCAGCGTAGGCGATTCATCATATGACACCAATTCATCTTTTAAGGTCTCAGACAAAGCATTGATGAACACTCCTTGTAATGCCTCGTCATTCCAACCACTCACTGCTGCTAAAGTCCGAAACTCCACTGCCATCTCCGCCACACTACGAGCCCCCTGCCGAAGAGAAAACAGCCGTTTCGCAGCCTCCTTGCCTCGTACGGGGTGGTCAAAAACCTTCCTCATCTCCGTGGTGAAGGCAACGTAAGCGTTGCAAATGTCCGACTGACTCTCCCAGACCGCGGATCCCCAGGCACGAGCGGAACCGCTAGTAGAGTTGATAAGGTAGGCAATACGGGCTCTTTCTGAGGCGTAGGTGAGGGGCTGTTGTTCAAACACTAACGAGCATTGAGTCAAAAAATCGCCACAGGTTCCCATGTTCCCGTCATAGCGCTCTGGAGCAGGAACAAAAGGCTCTCTGATCTGGGCTGAAGGGGTAGTAAGGGCAGATACTTGATTGGAGAGTAATTGAACCTGATTAAGCAGCACCTGACTGTCCTCAGCAATCGTTTTAAACAGGGTATCATGTTGGCCAAGTAAAATGCCCTGATTGGCTATGGCAGTCCAAATTTGAGTGCACTCTGGGGTGGTATCCGAGCTACTGTCTGCTGGGTTCATGTTGGTCAGATCATACTGTTATGATTTAACTGGATAAGAACCCAAATGCAGACAAGTACACCAAGCCAGAGAAGTTTTAACAGGTTTATTTACAATGTTCAAAGTCCAGGTTTCCAAATATATGGGAAGAGCAAGTCCAGGTACAGGGAGGGTAACAGATCCAGATCAGGGCAGGTGTGGTACCGTAATGTCCTAGTGTCCGTGGTGAGTCCAAAAGAGAGGTCCGGTAATGGAGAGCAGGATGATGGTGGCAGGAGTGAAGCGGAGGCAGGAGTCAGGTTCCAAATATCTGTGGCACAGGAGAAAAAGTAAATAGAACAGACCAAAAACACAAAGAGCAAAAATAACCAGGTTGAGTCGGCAGCGAGACTAACATGGTCGTCTTGACTATGATCTGACGATGAGTGGAAAGTTTGACCGGGTCTTAAAGGCTGAGGTGATTATGGTGAATGAGCTGCAGCTGGAACCCTGACTCCCGCACACCAGACTTCACTCCTGCAATCAAGGACAGACAGAGGGGAGGGGGAGAGCAGAGAGAGAGCTACCTAGCAGCAGTAGGCCTAACAGTACCCCCCCCTCTACGGACGCCACCTGGCGGCCGACGGGGTTTATCGGGATGTAACCTATGAAACTCTCGGACCAGATCAGGATCCACAATGAAGCTCCTGGGCACCCAGGAACGTTCCTCGGGACCATAACCCTCCCAATCCACCAGGTACTGGAAACCACGACCTCGGCGGCGAACATCCAGAAGTCGCCGGACAGTGTAGACCGGACCCCCACCCACGATCTTGGGCGGAGGAGGGGGACGAGAGGGCGGGCACAAAGGGCTAACCGACACAGGCTTAATCTGGGAAACATGAAAGGTGGAATGAACCCGTAGGGAGGCAGGAAGCTGTAGCTTAACCGCGCAGGGGTTAACAATAGACAGTATCTTGAACGGTCCTATAAAACGAGGCGCCATCTTCTTAGACTCCACCTTCAATGGAAGGTCCCGTGACTTCAGCCATACCTCTTGACCAGGAGAGTAACCGGGAGCCTGGGACCGGTGACGGTTGGCTTGCCTCTGCATGTACGCCGAAGCTCGGGACAGAGCTACCCTGGCCTTCCTCCAGACCTTGAAGCAGCGGCGCATGTGGGACTGCACCGAGGGTACCGCAAGTTCCCTCTCTTGGGAAGGGAACAGGGGAGGTTGATAACCCAGAGCACACAGAAAAGGAGACAAACCAGAGGAAGCGTTAGTCAAGGTGTTATGAGCATATTCCACCCAGGGGAGCATGGAGCTCCATGACCCAGGGTTAGACCCAGTGACACAGCGAAGAGCGGTCTCCATCTCCTGGTTCGCTCTCTCGGCTTGCCCGTTGGTCTGGGGGTGATATCCAGAGGACAGGCTGGATGTAATGCCCAAAGCTTTACAGAAAGCTTTCCACACCTGGGAGACAAACTGGGGACCCCTGTCAGAGACAATATCCGTGGGTAGACCATGAGAGCGGAACACATGTTCAACCAAAATATCAGCCGTCTCTCTGGCAGTGGGCAGTTTAGGTAGGGCCAAAAAATGAGCGAACTTAGAAAACGATCAATCACCGTAAGAATGACAGTCTTACCAGATGAGGGGGAAGTCCAGTGACAAAATCCGTAGCGATATGCGACCAGGGCCGGCTGGGTATAGGTAGAGGTCGTAGATGACCAGCGCTGGCCTGGGTGGAGTTTTTACTTCGTGCACATACCGTACAAGCAGCAATGAAGGCTCGAGTGTCCGCCTCCATCGTGGCCCACCAGAACTTCCGTCGCACAAAGTCAAGGGTCCGCGAAACTCCAGGGTGACAGGTAAGGGGAGACGAGTGAGCCCACTGAAGTACCTGGGAGCGAGCAGACTCAGGGACAAACATCCGGTTAGGAGGACCCCTCCCAGGGTCAGCTTGCTGATGTTGAGCCTGTCTAACAATCCCCTCGATGTCACATGTGATGACTGCAATACTGCAGGTAGGAGGCAAAATGGGTTCAGGGTTACTACCAGTATCAACAGCCGAATGAACACGAGACAGGGCGTCAGGCTTGACGTTGCGTGACCCAGGACGGTAAGACAGAGAAAAATTGAATCTCCCAAAAATAGTGCCCACCTGGCTTGACGGGGGTTGAGCTGCTTCACTGACTGGAGGTAAGCCAGATTCTTATGATCCGTCCAAACGATGAAGGGTTGTTCCGCCCCTCCAACCAATGTCGCCACTCCTCGAGAGCCAGCTTAACGGCGAGCAGTTCACGATTTCCAACATCATAATTCCTCTCTGCCTGAGAAAGTTTCCTTGAGAGAAAAGCACAGGGATGCAGTTTGTTATCTTCAGGAGAACGTTGTGACAACACTGCACCTACCCCAGTGTCGGATGCATCCACCTCCACGACAAACTGGCGGTCGGGGTCCGGCTGCATCAGAATGGGAGCCGAGGCGAAGCGATGTTTCAGTTCTTCGAACGCTGATTCGGCCCCCTTCATTCCAAGCGAACGGTCGTGAGATGGAGGTGAGAGCGGTGAGTGGCGCCGCAATGCGGCTGTAGTCCTTGATGAACCTCCTATAGAAGTTCGCAAACCCCAGGAATCGTTGAAGTTGTTTGCGCGGTAGAGGGAGCTGGCCAGTCCGTGACAGCAGAGATCTTAGCTGGGTCCATCCGCAGCTCCCCTGAGCTATGATGTAACCCAAAAAGAGGTCTCAGACACATGAAATTCACATTTCTCCATCTTCACAAACAGTTTGTTCTCCAACAACCTTTGCAACACCTGGCGCACATGCAGTTCATGTTCCTGGGAGGACTCTGAGAAAATCAAGATATCATCCAGATAGACAAAAACAAACCGATTCAACATGTCCCGAAGGACATCATTGACTAGTGCCTGAAAAACAGCAGGGGCATTAGACAACCCAAAAGGCATAACCCGATACTCAAAATGTCCCAAGGGTGTGTTGAAGGCAGTCTTCCATTCATCACCCTTACGAATGCGCACCAGGTGATACGCATTTCGTAGATCCAGTTTCGTAAAGATGGTAGCACCATGAAGGAGGGGAAAAGCAGAATTAATCAAAGGCAGAGAATACTTGTTCTTAATGGTGATGTTGTTAAGTCCACGGTAATCAATACAGGGTCTGAGGGTCTTATCCTTCTTAGCAACAAAAAAGAATCCCGCTCCTACAGGTGACGAGGAAGGACGCATAATACCTGCCGCCAAGGAGTCCCGAATGTAGTTCTCCATAGCCTCCGTCTCCGGCCGGGAGAGATTGTACAGGCGACTGCTGGGGAGCGGGGCTCCTGGCTGGAGGTCAATGGCGCAGTCGTAAGGCCGGTGAGGAGGAAGAGAAGTAGCTCTGTGTTTGCAGAAAACGGATGCCAGGTCATGATACACGTCAGGAACAGCGGAAAGATCCATGGACTCCAGTGGAGGTTGAGGCACAGTACTGGCAGGAGTCTGAGCAGAACACAAACAATTCACATGACAAAAAGTGCTCCATGAAACAATGCTACCTGTCACCCAATCAATGTGTGGATTGTGTTTTATGAGCCAGGGGATACCAAGGACCAGGGGAGTCTGTGGGCAGTCGATAATATGGAATTGAATGTTCTCCTGATGATTTCCCGACACTCTAAGACAAACAGGAACAGTCTGATGGGTAATGCGGGTCAACAATTGTCCATTTAGACCCTTAGCCTGCAACGGACAGTCCATAGGAACAGTCTCCAAATCCATTTGTTGAGCCCACTCTCTATCCAAAAAGCTTTCGTCGGCACCAGAGTCAATCAGCGCACTAACAGAGAAATTCTGGGACTGCCACTGGAGGGATGCCTGGAGCAGAATGCGGGGAGAAGAGGAAGAATCCGCTGCTCGGCTCACCAAAACTTCTCCCATAAATGATGAGCCGGCCCTTTTCCCGGGACGAACTGGGCAGGAAGGAACGAAATGACCAGCTTCTCCACAATACAGGCAGACCCGAGCCTGAATACGACGTGCACGCTCCTCTGAGGACAACCGTGCACGACCCACCTCCATGGCTTCGGGTTCAGTCCTCCTCGTATCGATTCGGGAAGACACGGCTCTCTCCGTAGGGACGATGCAGGGAGGAGTTTGTTGATGACAGACAGGTTGCTTGGAACTAACACTCCTCTCCCGGCGGCGCTCCCGAATCCGATTATCCAACCTGATAGTGAGTGAAATAAGATTATCCAGCGTAGGCGATTCATCATATGACACCAATTCATCTTTTAAGGTCTCAGACAAAGCATTGATGAACACTCCTTGTAATGCCTCGTCATTCCAACCACTCACTGCTGCTAAAGTCCGAAACTCCACTGCCATCTCCGCCACACTACGAGCCCCCTGCCGAAGAGAAAACAGCCGTTTCGCAGCCTCCTTGCCTCGTACGGGGTGGTCAAAAACCTTCCTCATCTCCGTGGTGAAGGCAACGTAAGCGTTGCAAATGTCCGACTGACTCTCCCAGACCGCGGATCCCCAGGCACGAGCGGAACCGCTAGTAGAGTTGATAAGGTAGGCAATACGGGCTCTTTCTGAGGCGTAGGTGAGGGGCTGTTGTTCAAACACTAACGAGCATTGAGTCAAAAAATCGCCACAGGTTCCCATGTTCCCGTCATAGCGCTCTGGAGCAGGAACAAAAGGCTCTCTGATCTGGGCTGAAGGGGTAGTAAGGGCAGATACTTGATTGGAGAGTAATTGAACCTGATTAAGCAGCACCTGACTGTCCTCAGCAATCGTTTTAAACAGGGTATCATGTTGGCCAAGTAAAATGCCCTGATTGGCTATGGCAGTCCAAATTTGAGTGCACTCTGGGGTGGTATCCGAGCTACTGTCTGCTGGGTTCATGTTGGTCAGATCATACTGTTATGATTTAACTGGATAAGAACCCAAATGCAGACAAGTACACCAAGCCAGAGAAGTTTTAACAGGTTTATTTACAATGTTCAAAGTCCAGGTTTCCAAATATATGGGAAGAGCAAGTCCAGGTACAGGGAGGGTAACAGATCCAGATCAGGGCAGGTGTGGTACCGTAATGTCCTAGTGTCCGTGGTGAGTCCAAAAGAGAGGTCCGGTAATGGAGAGCAGGATGATGGTGGCAGGAGTGAAGCGGAGGCAGGAGTCAGGTTCCAAATATCTGTGGCACAGGAGAAAAGTAAATAGAACAGACCAAAAACACAAAGAGCAAAAATAACCAGGTTGAGTCGGCAGCGAGACTAACATGGTCGTCTTGACTATGATCTGACGATGAGTGGAAAGTTTGACCGGGTCTTAAAGGCTGAGGTGATTATGGTGAATGAGCTGCAGCTGGAACCCTGACTCCCGCACACCAGACTTCACTCCTGCAATCAAGGACAGACAGAGGGGAGGGGGAGAGCAGAGAGAGAGCTACCTAGCAGCAGTAGGCCTAACAAGAACTGCCAAAGGGGGCGGAGTTGCAATCTACTGTAGAGATAGCCTGCAGAGCTCTATCATACTATCCAGGTCTGTGCCCAAACAGTTTGAGTTCTACTTCTAAAAATCCACCTTTAAGTCTCTCACTGTTGCCGCTTGCTACAGACCCCCCTCAGCCCCCAGCTGTGCCCTGGACACCATATGTGAATTGCTTGCCCCCATCTATCATCAGAGTTTGTACTGCTTGGTGACCTAAACTGGGATATGCTTAACACCCCGGCCGTCCTACAATCGAAACTAGATGCCCTCAATCTCACACAAATTATCAAGGAACCTACCAGGTACAACCCTAAATCCGTAAACATAGATATCATCCTGACTAAATAACCCTCTAAATACACCTCTGCTGTCTTCAACCAGGATCTCAGCGATCACTGCCTCATTGCCTGCATCCGTAATGGGTCCGCGGTCAAACGACCACCCCTCATCACTGTCAAACGCTCCCTAAAATACTTCCGCGAGCAGGCCTTTCTAATTGACCTGGCCCGGGTATCCTGGATGGATATTGACCTCATTCTGTCAGTAGAGGATGCCTGGATGTTCTTCAAAAGTGCTTTCCTCTCCATCTTAAATAAGCATGCCCCATTCAAAAAATTCAGAACTAAAAACAGATATAGCCCCTGGTTCACCCCAGACTTGACTGCCCTTGACCAGCACAAAAACATCCTGTGGCGTACTGCATTAGCATCAAACAGCCCCCGTGATATGCAACTTTTCAGGGAAGTTAGGAACCAATATACACAATCAGTTAGGAAAGCAAGGCTAGCTTTTTCAAACAGAAATTTGCATCCAGTAGCACTAACTTTGGGACACTGTAAAGTCCATGGAGAATAAGAGCACCTCCTCCCAGCTACCCACTGCACTGAGGCTAGGAAACACTGTCACCACCAATAAATCTACGATAATCGAGAATTTCAATAAGCATTTTTCTACGGCTGGCCATGCTTTCCACCTGGCTACCCCTACCCCGGCCACCAGCTCTGCACTTTCCGCTGCAACTTGCCCCCCCGCTTCTACTTCACCCAAATTCAGATAGCTGATGGCCTGAAAGAGCTGCTAAATCTGGACCCCTACAAATCAGCTGGGCTAGACAATCTGGACTCTTTCTTTCTAAAATTAGCTGCCGAAATTGTTGCAACCCCTATTACTAGCCTGTTCAACCTCTCTTTCGTATCGCCTGAGATCCCCAGAGATTGGAAAGCTGCCGCGGTCATCCCCCTCTTCAAAGGGGGTGACACTCTAGATCCAAACTGTTACAGACCTATATCCATCCTGCCCTGCCTTTCGAATGTTTTTGAAAGCCAAGTTAACAAACAGATCACTGACCATTTCGAATCCCACCGTACCTTCTCCGCTATGCAATCTGGTTTCCGAGCTGGTCATGGGTGCACCTCAGCCACGCTCAAGGTCCTAAACGATATATTAACTGTGATCGATAAAAGACAGTACTGTGCAGCTGTCTTCATCGACCTGGCCAAGACTTTTGATTCTGTCAATCACTGCATTCTTATTGGCAGACTAAATAGCCTTGGTTTCTCAAATGACTGCCTCGCCTGGTTCACCAACTACTTCTCAGATAGAGTTCAATGTGTCAAATTGGAGGGCCTGTTCTCTGGACCTCTGGCAGTCTCTATGGGGGTGCCACAGGGTTACATTTTCGGGTAGACTCTATTCTCTGTCTATATCAATGATGTCGATCTTGCTGCTGGTGACTCTCAGATCCACCTCTACGCAGACGACACCATTTTGTATACATCTGGCCCTTCATTGGACACTGTGTTAACAAACCTCCAAATGAGCTTCAATGCCATACAACACTCCTTCCGTGGCCTCCAACTGCTCTTAAACGCTAGTAAAACTAAATGCATGCTCTTCAATCGAACACTGCTTGCACCTGCCCGCCCGACTAGAATCACTACTCTCGGCGGGTCTGACTTAGAATATGTGGACAACTACAAATACCTAGGTGTCTGGTTAGACCGTAAACTCTCCTTCCAGACTCACATTAAGCATCTCCAATCCAAAGATAAATCTAGAATCGGCTTCCTATTTCGCAAACCTACCGATCCTTGACTTCAGCGATGTCATTTACAAAATAGCCTCCAACACTCTACTCAGCAAATTGGATGTAGTCTATCACAGTGCCATCCGTTTTGTCACCAAAGCCCCATATATACCCACCATTGTGACCTGTACGCTCTCTTTGGCTGGCCCTCACTACATATTTGTCGCCAAACCCACTGGCTCCAGGTCATCTATAAATCACTTCTAGGCAAATCCCTGCCTTATCTTAGATCATTGGTCACCATAGCAACACCCACCCGTAGTATGCGTTCCAGCAGGTATATCTCACTGGTCATCCCCAAAGTCAACACCTCTGCTGCCAATGACTGGAACGAACTGCAAAAATCTCTGAAGCTGTAGACTCTTATCTCCCTCACTAACTTTAAGTGTCAGTTGTCAGAGCAGCTTACCGATCACTGCACCTGTACACAGCCATTCTGAAATTAGCCCACCCAACTACCTCATCCCCGAATCTAAGAATATCACTACAGCACTATTCATCCTTGAGGCTGATTTGATGCTATCGTACCCAATGATAGCACCCACTGCTAAGCTACATTCTTCCAATGAACACTTTAGTCCATGCCGCTGTCTAAGTTTTTAAAACGCCAAACCTCCGCAAGTAGCCATTGCAACCAGCCCCACCCGCTGGTTGCGCCTTCAAGAAAAACAACCTCAACGATCCCACCACCCCTATTCGTGCTTAGTGATAGTGATAACCTTAAAACAACTAAACTAATCAATATATATATATATATATATATATATATATATATATATAATCGTGGTCAAAGGTTTTGAGAATGACACAAGTATTGGTCTTCACAAAGTTTACTGCTTCAGTGTTTTTAGATATTTTTGTCAGATGTTACTATGGTATACTGAAGTATAATTACAAGCATTCCATAAGTGTCAAAGGCTTTTATTGACAATTACATTAAGTTTATGCAAAGAGTCAATATTTGCAGTTGACCCTTCTTTTTCAAGACCTCTGCAATCCACCCTGGCATGCTGTCAATTAACTTATGGGCCACATCCTGACTGATAGCAGCCCATTATTGCATAATCAATGCTTGGAGTTTGTCAGAATTTGTGGGTTTTTGTTTGTCCACCCGCCTCTTGAGGATTGACCATAAGTTCTCAGTGGGATTAAGGTCAGGGGAGTTTCTTGGCCATGGACCCAAAATGTCGATGTTTTGTTCCCAGAGCCACTTAGTTATCACTTTTTCCTTATGGCAAGGTGCTCCATCATGCTGGAAAAGGCATTGTTCGTCATCAAACTGTTCTTGGATTGTTGCTCTCGGAGGATGTGTTGGTACCATTCTTTATTCATGGCTGTGTTCTTAGGCAAAATTGTGAGTGAGCCCACTCCCTTGGCTGAGAAGCAACCCCACACATGAATGGTCTCAGGATGCTTTGCTGTTGGCATGACACAGGACTGATGGTAGCGCTCACCTTGTCTTCTCCGGACAAGCTTTTTTCCGGATGCCCCAAACAATCGGAAAGGGGATTCATCAGAGAAAATGACTTTACCCCAGTCCTCAGCAGTCCAATCACTGTACCTTTTGCAGAATATCAGTCTGTCCCTGATGTTTTTCCTGGAGAGAAGTGGCTTCCTCGCTGCCCTTCTTGACACCAGGCCATCCTCCAAAAGTCTTCACCTCACTGTGCCTGCAGATGCACTCACACATGCCTGCTACCATTCCTGAGCAAGCTATGCACTGGTGGTGCCCCGATCCCGCAGCTGAATCAACTTTAGGAGACGGTCCTGGCGCTTGCTGGATTTTCTTGGGCGCCCTGAAGCTTTCTTCACAACAATTGAACCTCTCTCCTTGAAGTTCTTGATGATCCGATAAATGGTTGATTTAGGTGCAATCTTACTAGCAGCAATATCCTTGCCTGTGAAGCCCTTTTTGTGCAAAGCAATGATGACGGCACGTGTTTCCTTGCAGGTAACCATGGTTAACAGAGGAAGAACAATGATTTCAAGCACCACCCTCCTTTTAAAGCTTCCAGTCGGTTATTCTAACTCAATCAGCATGACAGAGTGATCTCCAGCCTTGTCCTCGTCAACACTCTCACCTGTGTTAACGAGATAATCATTGACATGATGTCAGCTGGTCCTTTTGTGGCAGGGCTGAAATGCAGTG
The DNA here is from genome assembly GCF_020615455.1 of Coregonus clupeaformis. Taxonomy (NCBI): domain Eukaryota; kingdom Metazoa; phylum Chordata; class Actinopteri; order Salmoniformes; family Salmonidae; genus Coregonus; species Coregonus clupeaformis. The sequence goes on along the minus strand of NC_059231.1, from coordinate 192,461 downwards.
GACATGTTTTTTTTGGGGATTAAGTTCATTTTCATGGCAAAGAGGGACTTTGCAATTAATTGCAATTCATCTGATCACTCTTCATAACATTCTGGAGTATATGCAAATTGCCATCATAAAACTGAGGCAGCAGACTTTGTGAAAATTAATATTTGTGTCATTCTCAAAACCTTTGACCATGACTGTATATATATATACACCGAAACCCAATAGAGTGAAAATAATTGCAGTCGCTCTCACAATCACTCCTGCTTCCCGACTATCTCCCAGCATGCACTCTGACGAGAGAGAGAGCGAGAGAGAGAGGAGAGAGAGAAATAGAGAGAGAGAGAGCGAGAGGAGGGAAGAGAGAGATATATTGATATATATATATATATACAGTATATATATATATATATATATATATATATATATATATATATATATTGAGAGAGAGAGAGAGAGAGAGATGGAAAGAGAGAGAGAGAGAGAGAGAGAGAGAGAGAGAGATGGAAAGAGATAGAGAGAGAGAGAGAGAGAGAGAGAGAGAGAGAGAGAGAGAGAGAGAGAGATGGAAAGAGAGAGAGAGAGAGAGAGAGAGAGAGAGAGAGAGAGAGAGAGAGAGAGATGGAGAGAGAGATGGAGAGAGAGAGAGAGAGAGAGAGAGAGAGAGAGAGAGAGAGAGAGAGAGAGAGAGAGAGAATGGAAAGAGAGAGAGATGGAAAGAGAGAGAGAGAGAGAGAGAGAGAGAGAGAGAGAGAGAGAGAGATGGAAAGAGAGAGAGAGATGGAAAGAGAGAGAGAGAGAGAGAGAGAGAGAGAGAGAGAGAGAGAGAGATGGACACCCATTTATTTTTTAAATCATAGTATTTTCATCCCGTATCTCTATTTCTCGTCAAAATACAGTCTTCTCTGACAGCGACAGGGTTGGTGCTACCTCTCTCAACACCTGCTGTTCTGTTCTGACTGGATTTAAAATAGTGGATCTGTGAGGGGCAGGGAGGCAGGGAAGGACATGACAGTTAAATAGTCCATAGAGGGTTTTGAAAGGCAGAGCAGCTCACAGGAGCTCAGTGGTTTGACAGGTACTGCTTTGTGTGTTTGGCCCCAAGGAACATCTCACCAGATGCATTTCACAGTCAGTGTGCTCAAACAAATATCAAATCACAGCCATCCTCAAAGCGCTGTCAACCAGGAGAACAGGGCTGAGGTGTGTTGTGTTGGGAAGGTGGATAAGGTATTGTTCCTGAGAGAGAGAAAGAGAGAGTGAGAGAGAGAGAGAGAGAGAGAGAGAGAGAGAGAGAGAGAGAGAGAGAGAGAGAGAGAGAGAGAGAGAGAGAGAGAGAGAGAGAGAGAGAGAGACTCAGTGAGCATAGCCTTGCTATTGAGAAATGCTGCCTTAGGTAGACCTGGCTCTCAGGAGAAAACTGAGCTGCACTTCCTAACCTCCTGCAAAATGTATGACCATATTAGAGACACATATTTCCCTCAGATTACACAGATCCACAAAGAATTCGAAAACAAATCCAATTTTGATAAACTCCCTTATCTACTGGGTGAAAAACCACAGTGTGCCATCACAGCAGCAAGATGTGTGACCTGTTGCCACAAGAAAAGGGCAACCAGTGAAGAACAAACACCATTGTAAATACAACCCATATTTATGTTTATTTATTTTCCCATTTGTACTTTAACTATTTGCACATTGTTACAACACTGTATATATACATAATATGACATTTGAAATGTCTTTATTCTTTTGGAACTTCTGAGTGTAATGTTTACTGTTAATTTTTAATGTTTATTTCACTTTTGTTTACTATCTACTTCACTTGCTTTGGCAATGTTAACATACATTAACAATGACAATAAAGCCCTTAAATTGAAATTGAAATTGAATTGCGGAGAGAAAGTGAGAGAGAGAGAGAGAGAGAGAGAGAGAGAGAGAGAGAGAGAGAGAGAGAGAGAGAGAGAGAGAGAGAGAGAGAGAGAGAGAAAGAGAAAGAGAGAAAGAGAGAGAGAGAGTTAAAAAATATATATATATACACTACCAGTCAAAAGTTTGGACACACCTACTCATTCAAGGGTTTTTCTTTATTTTTACTATTTTTTACATTGTAGAATAATAGTGAAGAAATCAAAACTATGAAATAACACATATGGAATCATGTAGTAACCAACAAAGTGTTAAACAAATCAAAATATATATTTATATTTGAGATTCTTCAAGTAGCCACCCTTTGCCTTGATGACAGCTTTGCACACTCTGGACTTCAGTGCACAACACATCAGCTGTCTGTGACCAAGCGAAAAAAACGTTCCAAGCTTCATATCATAACCACTAACCGCTAAACACAGCCTACATCGTTTCGCTAACGTCAAGTCAACATATCTAATAGAACTAACACATTAGTTAACCCGCTACAATCATGAGTGCGTGTACAGTCAGCAACTAGTTTAGAAGTTACATCGGCGGGCCCCAGTGGCAATAAATTAATCAAACCAAAAGATGACCTTGACTTGGAAGAGTTCCAGTCTTGGATAGCCATAGTCAGCTAGCTAACATAGCATCCCTTTCTGTTTGAGCCGGGTGTTTGAGTAGGCTAAACTAGCTAGCTGCATTCGCTAGCTAAGTAAGTGAAAGTGAAAAAAATACAACTAAATATAGCTATCTCTCTCTCTCTCTCTCTGTCTCTCTCTCTCTCTCTCTCTCTCTCTCTCTCTCTGTCTCTCTCTGGCTTAGACATCCCTTTTATACACACACACACAAATACACAAACATGTTTACATGGCATATACAGTCACCCCCTTATTCCTAACTTATTTTAGTTCTACACCATCCTTCTTTTTCAACGTCCAGCTGTCACACAATGTCCTACTCCAAAAGGTCATGAATGCTTGTTTTTCTATATGAAGCCTCTCATTCTATCATTCTATTGGCTGCGTGGCTCAGGCCCCTTCTTAAAAAATAACTAATGTAATGCATACTGTTGAGAGCTTTTGTGAAAGAACACATACATTCATTTGAAACACAGCATATTACTGCATGGCTATATTCCTTATTTAAGCATCTGGATTATAAAATATCAAACATGTTTATTATATTTTACATGTGCCATAATGATACATACAATACTCCTATACTCTCTCTCTCTCTCTTCTCCTTAATGTTTGATTAAATGTATTTGTTAAAAACTGTTCAACTATTGTCTTTCATTTTGAGTCAACTACTCACCATATTTTTTTGCACTACAGTGCTAGCTAGATGTAGCTTATGCTTCCAGTACTAGATTCATTCTCTGATCCTTTGATTGGGTGGACAACATGTCAGTTAATGCTGCAAGAGCTCTTATAGGTTGGAGGATGTCTTCCGGAAGTTGTCATAATTATTGTGCAAGTCTATGGAAGGGGGTGAGAACCATGAGCCTCCTAGGTTTTGTATTGAAGTCAATGTACCCGTGCAGCAAGCTCTGGTAGCAGAGAGAACAGTATATGACTTGGGTGGCTGGAGTCTTTGACCATTTTTAGGGCCTTTTTAGGGACACCACCTGGTATAGTGATGTACTGGGCCTTCCTCTGACACCGCCTAGTACAGAGGTCCTTGATGGCAGGAAGCTTGGCTCCAATGACATACTGGGCGGTACGCACCATCCTCTGTAGCAGTCAGATTCCAAGCAGTTGCCATACCAGGCGGTGATGCAACCAGTCAGGATGTTCTCAATGATACAGCTGTAGAACTTTTTGAGGATCTGAGGGTCCATAACAAATCTTTTCAGCCTCCTGAAGGGGAAGAGGCATTGACGTGCCCTCTTAACGACTGTGTCGCTGTGTTTGGATCAGGATCAGTCCTTTAGTGATGTGGACACCGAGGAACCTGAAGCTCTCGACTGATCCACTACAGCCCCGTCGATGTGAATGGGGGCGTGCTCGGCCTGCGTTTCCTGTAATCCACAATCAGCTCCTTTATCTTGCTGACGTTGAGGGAGAGGTTGTTGTCATGGCACCACACTGCCAAGTCTCTGACCTCCTCCCTATAGGCTGACTCATCGTTGAGGGAGAGGTTGTTGTCATGGCACCACACGGCCAGGTCTCTGACCTCCTCCCTATAGGCTGTCTCATCGTTGAGGGAGAGGTTGTTGTCATGGCACCACACGGCCAGGTCTCTGACCTCCTCCCTATAGGCTGTCTCATCGTTGAGGGAGAGGTTGTTGTCATGGCACCACACGGCCAGGTCTCTGACCTCCTCCCTATAGGCTGTCTCATCGTTGTCGGTGATCAGGCCTACCACCGTTGGGTCGTCAGCAAACTTAATGATGATGTTGGAGTTGTGTGCGGCCACGCAGTCGTGGGTGAACAGGGTGTACAGGAGGGGACTAAGCACGCACCCCTGAGGGGCCCCCGTGTTGAGTGTCAGCGTGGCGGATGTGTTGTTGCCTACCCTTACCACCTGGGGGCAGCCCGTCAGGAAATCCAGGATCCACATGACCATTTAGTCACGGTAATTAGGCTTCTCCAAAAAAAAAAAATATATATATATATAACACTTTTTTTCCATCCGCTGAGCTGTAGTCAATGACCAGCATTTTCACATAGACATTCCTCTTATCCAGGTGGGAGTAGGGCAGTGTGGAGCGCAATAGAGATAGTGTCATCTGTGGATCTGTTGGGGCGGTATGTGAATTGGAGTGGGTCCAGGGTGTCTGGGAGGATGGTGTTGACGTCAGCCGTGACCAGCCGTTCAAAGCATTTTGTGGCTACGGGGCAATTGTCATTTAGACACGTTACCTTGGCGTTTTTGGGCACAGGGACTATGGTGGTCAGGGATGTAGCTCAGTTGGTAGAGCATGGCGCTTGCAACGCCAAGGTTGTGGATTCGATTCCCACGGGGGGCCAGTATGATTATTATATTTTTTTAAATAATGTATGCATTCACTAACTGTAAGTCACTCTGGATAAGAGCGTCTACTAAATGACTAAAATGTTAAATGTGGTCTGCTTGAAACATGTAGGTATTACAGACTGGGTCAGGTGGAGGTTGAAAATGTCAGTGAAGTCACTTGCCTGTTGGTCAGCGCATGCTCGGAGTACACGTCCTGGTAATCCATCTGGCCCTGCGGCCTTGTGAATGTTTAAAGGTCTTACTCACATCGGCTATAGGAAGCGTGATCACACAGTCGTCCGGAACAGCTGGTGCTCTCATGCATATTGCTTGCCTCGAAGCGAGCATAGAAGGCATTTAGCTCGTCTGGTAGGCTCGCGTCACTGGGCAGCTCACGGCTGAGTTTCCCTTTATATAATCTGTGATAGTTTGCAAGCCCTGCCACATCCGACGAGCGTCAGCGCTGGCGTAGTAGGGTTCAATCTTAGTCCTGTATTGACGCTTTGCCTGTTTGATGGTTCGTCAGAGGGCATAGCAGGATTTCTTATAAGCGTCCGGCTTAGAGTCCCGCTCCTTGAAAAGCGGCAGCTCTAGCCTTTAGCTCAGTGCGGATGTTGCCTGTAATCCATGGCTTCTGGTTGGGATATTTACGTACTGTTACTGTGGGGAGAGAGAAAGAGAGAGATAGAGAGACACAGAGACACAGAGAGACAGAGAGACAGAGACACAGAGAGACAGAGACACAGAGATACAGAGAGACAGAGACACAGAGACACAGAGAGACAGAGACACATAGAGACAGAAAGACAGAGGCACAGAGAGACAGAGAGACAGAGACACAGAGAGACAGAGACACAGAGACACAGAGACACAGAGAGACCGAGAGACAGACACTGACACAGGGAGATACAAAGACTTAGAACAAATAGAAAGATAGAGACAGAGAGTGACAGACACAGAGAGACAGGGAGACAGAGAGACAGAGAGACAGGGAGACAGAGAGACAGGGAGACAGAGAGTGACAGACACAGAGAGACAGAGACACAGAGAGACAGGGAGAGAGAGAGTGACAGACACAGAGAGACAGAGACACAGAGAGAGAGGGAGGGAGGAACACCTCTCAACAACAACCCAACTCCTGTGTAAAAGGTGAAAGGAGAACCAGAACATAAACAGGTCTAATGTTTTAAGTCCCTCCTCCATTAATACAAAAATATATCTTGTTCCTACATTATTACTCAGTTAGCAGATGTTGTTATCCTGAGGAACGACAAGGCCATGTAAACACGGGGGAGGAACATAAGCTAAAATACAGCACTATACAGTGCCTTGCAAAAGTATTCATTGCCCTTGGCGTTTTTTCTATTTTGTTGCATTACAACCTGTAATTTAAATGGATTTTTATTTGGATTTCATGTAATGGGCATACACAAACTAGTCAAAATTGGTGAAGTGAAATAAAAATAAAAATAAAAAAAAATTACGGAAAAGTGGTGCGTGCATATGTATTCACCCCCTTAGCTATGAAGCCCCTAAATAAGATCTGGTGCAACCAATTACCTTCAGAAGTCACATAATTAGTTAAATAAAGTCCACCTGTGCGCAATCTAAGTGTCACATGATCTCAAAATATACACACCTGTTCTGAAAGGCCCCAGAGTCTGCAACACCACTAAGCAAGGGGCACCACCAAGCAAGCGGCACCATGAAGACCAAGGAGCTCTCCAAACAGGTCAGGGACAAAGTTGTGGAGAAGTACAGATCAGGGTTGGGTTATAAAAAAATATCCGAAATTTTGAACATCCCACGGAGCACCATTAAATCCATTATTAGAAAATGGAAAGAATATGGCACTACAACAAACCTGCCAAGAGAGGGCCGCCCACCAAAACTCACAGACCAGGCAAGGAGGGCATTGATCAGAGAGGCAACAAAGAGACCAAAGATAACTCTGAAGGAGCTGCAAAGCTCCACAGCGGAGATTGGAGTATCTGTCCATAGGACCACTTTAAAGCCGTACACTCCACAGAGCTGGGCTTTACGGAAGAGTGGCCAGAAAAAGCCATTGCTTAAAGAAAAAAATAAGCAAACATGTTTGGTGTTCGCCAAAAGGCATGTGGGAGACTCCCCAAACATATGGAAGAAGGTACTCTGGTCAGATGAGACTAAAATTGAGCTTTTTGGCCATCAAGGAAAATGCTATGTCTGGCGCAAATCCAACACCTCTCATCACCCCGAGAACACCATCTCCACAGTGAAGCATGGTGGTGGCAGCATCATGCTGTGGGGATGTTTTTCATCGGCAGGGACTGGGAAACTGGTCAGAATTGAAGGAATGATGGATGGTGCTAAATACAGGGAACTTATTGAGGGAAAACTGTTTCAGTCGGAGGTTCACCTTCCAGCAGGACAATGACCCTAAGCATACTGCTAAAGCAACACTCGAGTGGTTTAAGGGGAAACATTTAAATGTCTTGGAATGGCCTAGTCAAAGCCCAGAACTCAATCCTATTGAGAATTTGTGGTATGACTTAAAGATTGCTGTACACCTGCGGAACCCATCCAACTTGAAGGAGCTGGAGTAGTTTTGCCTTGAAGAATGGGCAAAAATCCCAGTGGCTAGATATGCCAAGCTTATAGAGACATACCCCAAGAGACTTGCAGCTGTAATTGCTGCAAAAGGTGGCTCTACAAAGTATTGACTTTGAGGATGTGAATAGTTATGCATGCTCAAGTTTTCAGTTTTTTGTCATATTTCTTGTTTGTTTCACAATAAAACATATTTTGCATCTTCAAAGTGGTAGGCATGTTGTGTAAATCAAATGATACAAACCCCACAAAAATCTATTTTACTTTCAGGTTGTAAGGAAAAATGCCAAGGGGGGTGAATACTGGGGAGGAGGGAGAAAGGGATGGAGGAGAGGAGGGAGGAGGGAGGAGAGGAGAGGAGGGAGGAGGGAGAGAGGGATGGAGGAGGGAGGAGGGAGAGAGGGATGGAGGAGAGGAGGGAAGAGGGAGGAGAGGAGGGAGGAGGAAGGAGGAAGGAGGGAGGAGGAAGGAGAGGAGGAAGGAGGGAAGAGGGAGGAGGGAGGGGGGAGGAGGGAGAGAGGGAGGAGAGGAGAGGAGAGAAGAGGGAGGAGGGAGGAGGGGGGAGGAAGGAGGGAGGAGAGGAGGGAGGAGGAAGGAGGGAGGACGGAGGGAGGAGGGAGGAGGAAGGATGGAGGAGGGAAAGCAAAGCATAAGGCTCTAATCTGTACCTGGTCCAGCCTACCTGTAGCCTTCCCTCTATAGTGTGATGCCCAAGGACATGACAACAGGAACAGGATGGAAGGGAAACGTGTGTGTGTGCGTGTTTGTGTGTGTGTGTGTGTGTGTGTGTGTGCGTGCGTGCATGCATGCATGTGAGAGAGAGAGAGAGAGAGAGAGAGAGAGAGAGAGAGAGAGAGACAGAGAGAGAGAGAGAGAGAGAGAGAGGAAGGGAAATATGTGACCGACCGCACACTGGACGCTCTGGCCGATGAGTAGGGTTGATCCGTGCGTTCTGACCTCACAACAGCAGTCAAGCACCCAAGCTAACTGTCTAACGTTGGCTAGCTTGTTAGCCACTTCCAGACACGATGAGAGAACACCCCACTGACCATTTTAGTCGCCCTAGCAAAGCTGGTTAGGCTGTTTTCATGTTATCCAGAGCATTGGTGACTGTAACTGTGCTGCTGGCAACAATTTAATTACGCTTTTTTGCCGACGTTTACTGACACCGGCCATATTCAACAGGTGTTGAGCGTTCGTAAATTCATCAGTTATTCTGCGCTCTGGCACACTCAGACTGAATTTACGAACACACCCGAAATGGTTACTTGCATTGTGGAGTCTTTTGTTAAGACATGTAGCTAGCTAGCTAGGTAAACAATGAACCATAATCCCAACTCATGATGTTAATACCCTGCATGAATCTGCAGGTAGCTAACCAACCAGGTTCAATGTTAGCTAGCTAACATTAGGCTAGAACTAGCAAAGCAAATGGCTCTGAGATACGATTAATAAGATCATACACGTAACATTAGCTAGCGAGCCAGCCAGCTAACGTTAGCTAGCTAGCTAACAGTACACTTTAACTTGAAATGAAACCACCAAAATTAGAAACGTGTAATATCTGAAAATGTAGCTAGCTAGCTAGACTATCTTACCTGTATACATCATGGATGGATGCGTCTCCCTCACGGATGCCATGGTTGCCCTTCGTTTGAAGATGTAATTCGGAGACAGGTGTTTTCTCCATCTCCTTAGCTATCATACTTTAATTCCACAGATTTCAAAACTCGGTCCTCCTGAAAGTTGAGAGCAACACTTATGCAGTTTTACTACACGCTACATCATTTATTTATTTTTTAAACGCCTTAGACAGGATTATCTACACATAATGACCAGCTCAAATAAACAGAAGCGTGCTATATGGCAGACCAATCCGAACTCATCTCTCGGCATGTCCAGCCCACTCATTATCTCAGCCAATCATGGCTAGCGGGAAGGTTGCTGTCTTTTTCTGTGGCTAAACCAACTAGGCTCTTAATTTAACAATTTTATTCGTATTTACAGATGGCATACAACTTTGTTATTAAGGCACATGAAAGTTCACATGTTCCAGAAGGCATTTCTACCAACAAAAAAAAAGCATTTTGATAAAAGTAAAAAAGTTTACGTTCAAATGGCTCTCCTTTGAAGTAGTGACCCGTGACATACGCCTAGTTTCCTGAAACGAGTCACATACGTTAGCAGGCGCAAATGATTGCATCTTTCATGCGTGTAACATGTTATCTGATACCTCCACCCACAGGACTAATAGAGGTGCCAAGCATGGATCACCTCTCTTCTGACGTGCTTCATGTCTGTGTTTGTGTGTATCATCCCAATTGGCACCTTATTCCTTACATATCACACACACATGCACGTATTACCATAGGGCTATGGTCAAAAGTAGTGCACTATATAGGGAATAGGGTGCCATTTGGGACACTGTCTATGAATCATCTATTGTAGCGTAGTGTTGTTATGATTATGTTTTGATCAACTGTGTTTTAATAAAGGCAACATTTTACATGGACAGAACGGCATGAAAGAATGAAATAATGTTTGAGTAGCTATCTACGTCTGCTGCTGAGTAACCTCACTGTGCTACATTATCATGCATGGGTTGATCTGCTGATGAGTAACCTCACTGTGCTACATTATCATGCATGGGTGGCTCTGCTGCTGAGTAACCTCACTGTGCTACATTATCATGCATGGGCGGCTCTGCTGCTGAGTAACCTCACTGTGCTACATTATCATGCATGGGCGGCTCTGCTGCTGAGTAACCTCACTGTGCTACATTATCATGCATGGGCGGCTCTGCTGCTGAGTTACCTCACTGTGCTACATTATCATGCATGGGTGGCTCTGCTGCTGAGTAACCTCACTGTGCTACATTATCATGCATGGGCGGCTCTGCTGCTGAGTAACCTCACTGTGCTACATTATCATGCATGGGCGGCTCTGCTGCTGAGTAACCTCACTGTGCTACATTATCATGCATGGGCGGCTCTGCTGCTGAGTAACCTCACTGTGCTACATTATCATGCATGGGCGGCTCTGCTGCTGAGTAACCTCACTGTGCTACATTATCATGCATGGGCGGCTCTGCTGCTGAGTAACCTCACTGTGCTACATTATCATGCATGGGTTGATCTGCTGCTGAGTAACATCACTGTGCTACATTATCATGCATGGGTTGATCTGCTGCTGAGTAACCTCACTGTGCTACATTATCATGCATGGGCGGCTCTGCTGCTGAGTAACCTCACTGTGCTACATTATCATGCATGGGCGGCTCTGCTGCTGAGTAACCTCACTGTGCTACATTATCATGCATGGGTGGCTCTGCTGCTGAGTAACCTCACTGTGCTACATTATCATGCATGGGCGGCTCTGCTGCTGAGTAACCTCACTGTGCTACATTATCATGCATGGGTTGATCTGCTGCTGAGTAACATCACTGTGCTACATTATCATGCATGGGTTGATCTGCTGCTGAGTAACATCACTGTGCTACATTATCATGCATGGGTTGATCTGCTGCTGAGTAACATCACTGTGCTACATTATCATGCATGGGCGGCTCTGCTGCTGAGTAACCTCACTGTGCTACATTATCATGCATGGGCGGCTCTGCTGCTGAGTAACCTCACTGTGCTACATTATCATGCATGGGCGGCTCTGCTGCTGAGTAACCATACTTACTTATATGTCAGGTTGTTCGTTGAGAAATCTATTCTAAGAACTTGTGTGAATTAATTCATTATCACATTTCCAACCTGTGAACAGCTGTGGTTCTAAACACAATGAGTACCTGGTTTATTTCTGCTGTTGTTGTTGATTTTATTTTTGTTTTTAAAAAAAATAGGTGGTAGATCAGCTTTAATATTGCAGATAGTGTCAATGTGCAGCGGTAGGACGGAGTCAGGCGCTAGGACGGAGTCAGGTGGTAGGACGGAGTCAGGCGGTAGGACGGAGTCAGGCGGTAGGATGGAGTCAGGCGGTAGGATGGAGTCAGGCGGTAGGACGGAGTCAGGTGGTAGGACGGAGTCAGGCGGTAGGACGGAGTCAGGCGGTAGGATGGAGTCAGGCGGTAGGACGGAGTCAGGTGGTAGGACGGAGTCAGGCGGTAGGACGGAGTCAGGCGGTAGGATGGAGTCAGGTGGTAGGACGGAGTCAGGCGGTAGGATGGAGTCAGGTGGTAGGACGGAGTCAGGCGGTAGGACGGAGTCAGGCGGTAGGATGGAGTCAGGCGGTAGGACGGAGTCAGGTGGTAGGACGGAGTCAGGCGGTAGGACGGAGTCAGGCGGTAGGATGGAGTCAGGCGGTAGGATGGAGTCAGGCGGTAGGACAGAGTCAGGCGGTAGGACGGAGTCAGGCGGTAGGATGGAGTCAGGCGGTAGGACGGAGTCAGGTGGTAGGACGGAGTCAGGTGGTAGGACGGAGTCAGGCGAAGGACACAGAACCGAGTAAACAACGTACTTTACTCGAAAAATAAACAACACTAATTTCCACGCAGGGAAAACACACCAGCTCACATAAGTCTCAGACACAAAACAAAGAACAAACACGCACAAAACAATGTGGGAACCAGAGGGTTAAATAGGGAAATAATATAATGTAATGGGAACCAGGTGTGTACAATCAAGACAAAACAAATGGAAAAATAAACGTAGATCGGTGGCAGCTAGAAGACCGCCGAACGCCGCCCGAACAAGGAGAGGCACCAACTTCGGTGGAAGTCGTGACAGATAGATTGTGGCTTCTATCAATGTAATTGTTTGCATCATTTCCAATCCCCATATATATATATATATATATATATATATATATATATATATATATATATATATATATATATATATATATATATATATTTAAATATATTTTCCTTTATTATTTTCCTCCATCCTAACCCTACCACCCGTAATCTAATTGGAGTAAACTAATCGACAACAACACTTAGGCTTCTACCTCCAGCTTATACATACTATATACATTTTACAGACACTGTATATTTTACTATAGTTATCTTTTGTTTGTTTTTAGTCCCATCCTTCAGCTCCACTCAACCCCTCCCATCTATCTCTGAACATCATCCAGTTTTGATTTCTATTTGCCATATATTTTTCAACTCTGCTTTTTTTGCACAAAAGTTGCTGATGTTGTTATTATTGTTGTCAGATCCTGTGAACGAGCACCATGTTGTGAGTGTCTGTGTGACTAATAAACCAAGGTGATCTCAGAGAGAGAGAGATTAGATCTATTTACAGGGAGAAATCATCATCATCATCCTCATCTTCATCATCACCAGAACATTGGGCATATGAAAAGCATGAGGCGTGTCATTTCTGTGAATTGTTAATTGATAACATTTTAGACCTGCGAAATTAATTAATTAATTAATTAATAATCGCTGTGCTGATGTAATCATTGTTATCAGCTAAGTGTTTCCTATCAAATGATGAAAATAATAATAATAATAATAATAATAATAATAATAATAATAATAATAATAATAATAATAATAATAACAGTAATAATATTTGCTGTGAAGAGACATAATCATTATATCATTTGTTTTGGTACTGTCTATTTGTAGCTTGTTTTTGGACACAGGTCCAGGAATGGCTAAAGGATTGCAATATTTACCTGGAGCTAACCCTGCAGATACAGTGAGGGAAAAAAGTATTTGATCCCCTGCTGATTTTGTACGTTTTCCCACTGACAAAGAAATGATAAGTCTATAATTTTAATGGTAGGTTTATTTGAACAGTGAGAGCCGGAATAGCAACAAAAAAATCCAGAAAAATGCATGTCACAAATGTTATAAATTGATTTGCATTTTAATGAGGGAAATAAGTATTTGACCCCCTCTCAATCAGAACGATTTCTGGCTCCCAGGTGTCTTTTATACAGGTAACGAGCTGAGATTAGGAGCACACTCTTAAAGGGAGTGCTCCTAATCTCAGCTCGTTACCTGTATAAAATACACCTGTCCACAGAAGCAATCAATCAGATTCCAAACTCTCCACCATGGCCAAGACCAAAGAGCTCTCCAAGTATGTCAGGGACAAGATTGTAGACCTACACAAGGCTGGAATGGGCTACAAGGCCATCGCCAAGCAGCTTGGTGAGAAGGTGACAACAGTTGGTGCGATTATTCGCAAAGGGAAGAAACACAAAATAACTGTCAATCACCCTCGGCCTGGGGCTCCATGCAAGATCTCACCTCATGGAGTTGCAATGATCATGAGAACGGTGAGGAATCAGCCCAGAACTACACGGGAGGATCTTGTCAATGATCTCAAGGCAGCTGGGACCATAGTCACCAAGAAAACAATTGGTAACACACTACGGCGTGAAGGACTGAAATCCTGCAGCGCCCGCAAGGTCCCCCTGCTCAAGAAAGCACATATACATGCCCGTCTGAAGTTTGCCAATGAACATCTGAATGATTCAGAGGAGAACTGGGTGAAAGTGTTGTGGTCAGATGAGACCAAAATTGAGCTCTTTGACATCAACTCAACTCGCCGTGTTTGGAGGAGGAGGAATGCTGCCTATGACCTCAAGAACACCATCCCCACCGTCAAACATGGAGGTGGAAACATTATGCTTTGGGGGTGTTTTTCTGCTAAGGGGCTGGACAACTTCACCGCATCAAAGGGACGATGGACGGGGCCATGTACCATCAAATCTTGGGTGAGAACCTCCTTCCCTCAGCCAGGGCATAGAAAATGGGTGGTGGATGGGTATTCCAGCATGACAATGACCCAAAACACACGGCCAAGGCAACAAAGGAGTGGCTCAAGAAGAAGCACATTAAGGTCCTGGAGTGGCCTAGCCAGTCTCCAGACCTTAATCCCATAGAAAATCTGTGGAGGGAGCTGAAGGTTCGAGTTGCCAAATATCAGCCTCGAAACCTTAATGACTTGGAGAAGATCTGCAAAGAGGAGTGGGACAAAATCCCTCCTGAGATGTGTGCAAACCTGGTGGCCAACTACAAGAAACGTCTGACCTCTGTGATTGCCAACAGGGGTTTTGCCACCAAGTACTAAGTCATGTTTTGCAGAGGGGTCAAATACTTATTTCCCTCATTAAAATGCAAATCAATTTATAACATTTTTGACATGCGTTTTTCTGGAATTTTTTGTTGTTATTCTGTCCCTCACTGTTCAAATAAACCTACCATTAAAATTATATACTGATCATGTCTTTGTCAGTGGGCAAACGTACAAAATCAGCAGGGGATCAAATACTTTTTTCCCTCACTGTAGCACTACTGGGTGATCTGAAAAGTCATAGTCAATCGATCAATAATATAATAATACTTTTAGCAAAACAAATTATTTTCAATTTACGATCTGTAGAAACAGATCAGGTTCAGAACTTTTGTAAAACATCACAGTACAGTTGAAAAATATATGGCAAATAGAAATCCAATATGTATGGTGTTAAGAAATAGATGGGAGGTGTTGAATGGAGCTGAAGGATGGGACTAATAACAACAACTAGTAACAACAAGAGAACTAATGTAATTGTGTCCACAATAAGTATATACAGTGGGGAACATTTTTATTTAGTCAGCCACCAATTGTGCAAGTTCTCCCACTTAAAAAGATGAGAGAGGCCTGTAATTTTCATCATAGGTACACGTCAACTATGACAGACAAATTGAGAATTTTTTTTCTCCAGAAAATCACATTGTAGGATTTTTAATGAATTTATTTGCAAATTATGGTGGAAAATAAGTATTTGGTCACCTACAAACAAGCAAGATTTCTGGCTCTCACAGAACTGTAACTTCTTCTTTAAGAGGCTCCTCTGTCCTCCACTCGTTACCTGTATTAATGGCACCTGTTTGAACTTGTTATCAGTATAAAAGACACCTGTCCACAACCTCAAACAGTCACACTCCAAACTCCACTATGGCCAAGACCAAAGAGCTGTCAAAGGACACCAGAAACAAAATTGTAGACCTGCACCAGGCTGGAAAGACTGAATCTGCAATAGGTAAGCAGCTTGGTTTGAAGAAATCAACTGTGGGAGCAATTATTAGGAAATGGAAGACATACAAGACCACTGATAATCTCCCTCGATCTGGGGCTCCACGCAAGATCTCACCCCGTGGGGTCAAAATGATCACAAGAACGGTGAGCAAAAATCCCAGAACCACACGGGGGGACCTAGTGAATGACCTGCAGAGAGCTGGGACCAAAGTAACAAAGCCTACCATCAGTAACACACTACTCAAATCCTGCAGTGCCAGACGTGTCCGCCTGCTTAAGCCAGTACATGTCCAGGCCTGTCTGAAGTTTGCTAGAGTGCATTTGGATGATCCAGAAGAGGATTTGGAGAATGTCATATGGTCAGATGAAACCAAAATATAACTTTTTGGTAAAAACTCAACTCATCGTGTTTGGAGGACAAAGAATGCTGAGTTGCATCCAAAGAACACCATACATACTGTGAAGCATGGGGGTGGAAACATCATGCTTTGGGGCTGTTTTTCTGCAAAGGGACCAGGACGACTGATCCATGTAAAGGAAAGAATTAATGGGGCCATGTATCGTGAGATTTTGAGTGAAAACCTCCTTCCATCAGCAAGGGCATTGAAGATGAAACGTGGCTGGGTCTTTCAGCATGACAATGATCCCAAACACACCGCCCGGGCAACGAAGGAGTGGCTTCGTAAGAAGCATTTCAAGGTCCTGGAGTGGCCTAGCCAGTCTCCAGATCTCAACCCCATAGAAAATCTTTGGAGGGAGTTGAAAGTCTGTGTTGCCCAGCGACAGCCTCAAAACATCACTGCTCTAGAGGAGATCTGCATTGAGGAATGGGCCAAAATACCAGCAACAGTGTGTGAAAACCTTGTGAAGACTTACAGAAAACGTTTGACCTGTGTCATTGCCAACAAAGGGTATATAACAAAGTATTGAGAAACTTTTGTTATTGACCAAATACTTATTTTCCACCATAATTTGCAAATAGATTCATTAAAAATCCTACAATGTGATTTTCTGGATTTTTTTTCTCATTTTGTCTGTCATAGTTGACGTGTACCTATGATGAAAATTACAGGCCTCTCTCATCTTTTTAAGTGGGAGAACTTGCACAATTGGTGGCTGACTAAATACTTTTTTTCCCACTGTAGGTTATAGGTTGAGAGCCCCCTAAAAAAAAACTTTAAAAAACAGTTACAATAATAATAACAACAGTAATAATAATAATAATAACAATAACAACAATTATAATATTTATAATAATAATAATAATAATAATAATAACACCGTTTTTAATAACAATAATAATAAAAAATAACAATAATAATATTAATAATAATAATAATAATGATAATAACTTTATTAAATAGCACTTTTCAATACAAGTAACAAATAATAAAATAAAAGTAAACAAAAACAAGAGGAAGGAGAAAAACATTATAATCATTAAAATCATATATTGAAATCATCCATTAAAAGCATCTTTATAAAAGTGTGTCTTCAGCAGGGGTAGACAGTCCCTTCAGAAAGTATTCATACCCCTTATTGGTCCCTTCAGAAAGTATTCATACCCCTTATTGGTCCCTTCAGAAAGTATTCATACCCCTTATTGTGTTGGCTAAGTCTGCCAATTTAAGGCAAAACTATAACTAGGCCACTCAGGAACATTCAATGTCGTCTTGGTGAGCAACTCCAGTGTAGATTTGGCCTCGTGGTTTAGGTTATTGTCCTGCTGAAAAACTCCCTAGTCCTTGCCGATGACAAGCATACCCATAACATGATTCAGCCACCACCATGGTTGAAAATATGAAGAGTGGTACTCAGTGATGTGTTGTGTTGGATTTTCCCCAAACATAACACTTTGTATTCAGGACAAAACGTTGTATTTATTTTTGCAGTTTTACATTAGTGCCTTATCGCAAACAGGATGCATGTTTTGGAATATTTTTATTCTGTACAGGCTTCCTTCTTTTCACTCTGTCATTTAGGTTAGTATTGTAGCGAACTACAATGTTGTTGATCTATCCTCAGTTTTCTCCTATCACAGCCATTAAACTCTGTAACTGTTTTAACATAACCATTGGCCTCATGGTAAAATCCCTGAACGGTTTCCTTCCTCTTCGGCAACTGAGTAAGGAAGGACGCCTGTATCTTTGTAGTGTAATTAATATCTTCACCATGCTCAAAGGGATATTCAATGTCTGTTTTGTTTTTGTTTTTTTATACCAATCTACCAATATGTGCCCTTTGCGAGGCATTGCAAAACCTGCCTGTTCTTTGAGGTTGAATCTGTGTTGGAAATTCACTGCTCAACTGACGGACCTTACAGATAATTGTATTTGTGGGGTGCAGAGATGAGGTAGTCATACAATAATCATGTTAAGCACTACTATTGCATACAGAGTGAGTCCATGCAACGTATTATGTGACTTGTTAAGCACATTTTTACTCCTGAACTTAAATAGGCTTGCCATAACAAAGGGGTTGAATACTTATTGACTTTGTTTTGAATACTCATTCATTTTTAATAAATGTGTGAAAATGTCTAAGAACATAATTCCACTTTGACATCATGGGGTATTGTGTGTCGGCCGGTGACACAACATCTCAGTGTAATCCATTTTAAATTCAGGCCGTAACACAACAACATGTGGAAAAAGTCAAGGGGCGTGAATACTTTCTGAAGGCGCTGTAGAAAGAGACAGTGAATGTGCAAGGCTGATCTCCTCTGGCAGACCATTTCATAGTCTAAGGGGCCCTAATGGTAAATGCAGGCGCTGTAGAAAGAGACAGTGAATCTGCAAGGCTGATCTCCTCTGGCAGACCATTTCATAGTCTAAGGGGCCCTAATGGTAAATGCAGTGATGAAAAATAAATGATATTAAGAAAATAAAGAGGTTTGAATATTTGATTGTTTTGTCAAAAAGGAACGTTATCAATTTCGATCAAATCAGGTGCTTTGGCACATTTTGATTTTGAAGCACAGCATATTGCGTCAAGCTTTTCCTAGGAACACACCTATTGTTTTTTCTTCTTCTAAGTAACCACGGCCAATGTTCAGATTCTGACTCTCCTGCTCTAAGGCAGAGCCTGATTCTCCTTGAGGTACTGGAGCTCTAAGGCAGAGCCTGATTCTCCTTGAGGTACTGGAGCTCTAAGGCAGAGCCTGATTCTCCTTGAGGTACTGGAGCTCTAAGGCAGAGCCTGATTCTCCTTGAGGTACTGGAGCTCTAAGGCAGAGCCTGATTCTCCTTGAGGTACTGTAGCCCTAAACCTGACCGGCCACGTGCGCTGTGTGTGCTCTAGCGTGCGCCACCTACCTGCCTGTCTGTGTATTCAACAGCCATGAATAATCAGTAATGACATCCTTGGCTCTGTAACCCCAGTGGGGGGGGCCTTGTAGCAGCCATCACAGGACCTTGCAGCAGAGTGTAGAGAATGGACAGTTACCGGAGGCTGGGCCTTGATCTGGCCCACTGACTGAGTCCTGACCTCTCATTGCCATCAATGGACTGCTGCTTC
Organism: Coregonus clupeaformis; assembly: GCF_020615455.1. Classification (NCBI taxonomy): domain Eukaryota; kingdom Metazoa; phylum Chordata; class Actinopteri; order Salmoniformes; family Salmonidae; genus Coregonus; species Coregonus clupeaformis. The sequence goes on along the minus strand of NC_059231.1, from coordinate 173,508 downwards.
CTAAGACTAGGAGCTCTCTATCTTTCTGTCTATTTCTCTCTCTCTCTCTCTCTCTCTCTCTCTCTCTCTCTCTCTCTCTCTCTCTCTCTCTCTCTCTCTCTCTCTACCACTGTGGGTTAGAGTCAGTATGAATTGCTACACCTGAGATGATAGAGTCCGTATGGTGCCATTTGGGACACAGCCCAATCTCAGCTTTCAGCGGCCGCTCATCGTACAGCTACTTAGAATGGTAAAAGGAGATGTGATGGTTGCAGTGTTAAATTGGTAATACAATTGGCCTTGGGGAATACTGTCATTTGGTTCCTTTGTAAATTATTTGGTATTAGCCTTGGATCTAATGGTCATTGGGTTATCATTTTTAGATCTGGGTTGAAGGCTGGTTGCAGCTTTTCTATGTGGGATCATGGCTGTTGTCTATCACTCCATCACTCTATCGCTCCATCACTCTATTGCTCCATCACTCTATCGCTCCATCACTCTATCGCTCCATCACTCGATCGCTCCATCGCTCTTTCACTATATCGCTCTGGTGAAGGATTATTGTGAAATGAAGTTTGTCTAATGCTTACTCAGACCTTTAATGATCCATAGTCCACAGCCCCTTTTGAGAGGTTATTAAATCAGATTCAACACAGTTGTTCAAATAATATTTCATATTCAATACAATTGTTCATTATTAAGTAATATAAATATTTATAGTTGTTATGATGAGTTTCTAGGGTATCAAGTGATTACGAATGTAAGGATGTACTTAGTCACTTTTGATGGGGAGTTCATATTAGTATTTGATATGTACATGGTTAGTTATAACAGACTAGGGACATGGCCCTGCCTCTGCCATCTTCCAACTCCAGAACAAAGATCCACTCTCTCTATATATATACACTCTGTTACAAGTCTCTCCACGAACATCTGGTACCCATCATGGGCACTCCCTTTCTTTGATGTTATTACCCTTTACCCCAAGTCACTATATCCTGTCCATCAATCATTTCTAAGATCAACATCAGTAATCTACTCTGACATAACGGAATGTAGACTCCGTGGCAGCAAACCACTTATCTACTAACTCTACCCTGGTGCACACAATACTATGACATGACATCATTACAATAGTATCCTACATGTAAGAATTATTGGAAGATGGTTCCATTTAATTAGATCTGCTTTCCTATTGTTAAGTAATGGAATAAAGATATCTTTATATATGTGTTGTTTGTTGTCACTTATTAAGCATCCTAAGTATTTGATATTGTTTGTGCCTCTTCAGAATGGCATGGCTCTCAAAGTTTTTGTATTTATTTTCGGTAATACCAATTACCTCACCAAATACATTATAAAAATTTTTAAAAAGTATATTCGGTCATAACATACTTTATATGGGCAAATACAATTCATAGAAAAATATGAACGTTTTACATCTTCCAGTCTTGGGTGGTTTTAACCTTCCAGTCTGGGGTGGTTTTAACCTTCCAGTCCGGGGTGGTTTTAACCTTCCAGTCCGGGGTGGTTTTAACCTTCCAGTCCGGGGTGGTTTTAACCTTCCAGTCTGGGGTGGTTTTAACCTTCCAGTCTGGGGTGGTTTTAACCTTCCAGTCTGGGGTGGTTTTAACCTTCCAGTCTTGGGTGGTTTTAACCTTCCAGTCCGGGGTGGTTTTAACCTTCCAGTCCGGGGTGGTTTTAACCTTCCAGTCTGGGGTGGTTTTAACCTTCCAGTCCGGGGTGGTTTTAACCTTCCAGTCTGGGGTGGTTTTAACCTTCCAGTCTGGGGTGGTTTTAACCTTCCAGTCTGGGGTGGTTTTAACCTTCCAGTCTGGGGTGGTTTAACCTTCCAGTCTGGGGTGGTTTTAACCTTCCAGTCTGGGGTGGTTTTAACCTTCCAGTCTGGGGTGGTTTAACCTTCCAGTCTGGGGTGGTTTTAACCTTCCAGTCTGGGGTGGTTTTAACCTTCCAGTCTGGGGTGGTTTTAACCTTCCAGTCCGGGGTGGTTTTAACCTTCCAGTCCGGGGTGGTTTTAACCTTCCAGTCTGGGGTGGTTTTAACCTTCCAGTCTGGGGTGGTTTTAACCTTCCAGTCTGGGGTGGTTTTAACCTTCCAGTCTGGGGTGGTTTTAACCTTCCAGTCTGGGGTGGTTTTAACCTTCCAGTCTGGGGTGGTTTTAACCTTCCAGTCCGGGGTGGTTTTAACCTTCCAGTCTGGGGTGGTTTTAACCTTCCAGTCTGGGGTGGTTTTAACCTTCCAGATTTAGAATTGTATGAACCCGCCACCCAAGGCTTTTACTTTTGACATATAGTTAAATGCAATAAAGAGGAACAATGGATTGAAAATGCGCATGCTCATCCCCCAAATCTTTTTACGTGTCTATTTTACATTGACATTTTACATTTGAGTCATTTAGCAGACGCTCTTATCCAGAGCGACTTACAGTTAGTGAATGCATACTTTTTCTTTATATATATATATATATATATATATATGTGTATATTTTGTGTATATTTTCTGTTGTTTATAAAATATTAAATATAATCTTACACAAAAATATATAGATAAGAATCAGAATCGCTAGAACGTTGAATCAGAATCTCTATAACATTGAATCAGAATCTCTATAACTATTTTCAGGCCATTTCCCCCGGTGGGCGGTGCTGTACGTCACGGTGGGTGTAGATTTCAGGGTGCGTATGGGTGCACACAGTGTGGAGAACGAGCCGAGCACTCGCTCTATTCAACACACCGCTAAGCCGTAGAGTACAGGTCGGCTAAACCTAACTAAAATAATAGATGGCATCAGGAAGCCACAAACATGAATTAAACTAATTGAATCGCTGAATTCACGTTATGTTTGCTTTTTCATGCAACCACAGAATAGAAAGTAGCTAAAACATTTATTTTGTATTGGAATTTCACCTTGTTAAAGTTGAGAGACACCATTCATGCAATGTAATGAGACTGGGTGTGTCAGTCTGCCTCCAGGATAATATGGTGAAGTTGGCCTCATGAATCGGCCCTCCAACCAATAAATAAGAGACAATCCAATTCTCTAACTGTTCATCTCTCCCTCTAACTGGTCCTCTCTCCCTCTAACTGGTCCTCTCTCCCTCTAACTGGTCCTCTCTCCCTCTAACTGGTCCTCTCTCCCTCTAACTGGTCCTCTCCCTCTAACTGGTCCTCTCTCCCTCTAACTGGTCCTCTCTCCCTCTAACTGGTCCTCTCTCCCTCTAACTGGTCCTCTCTCCCTCTAACTGGTCCTCTCTCCCTCTAACTGGTCCTCTCTCCCTCTAACTGGTCCTCTCTCCCTCTAACTGGTCCTCTCTCCCTCTAACTGGTCCTCTCTCCCTCTAACTGGTCCTCTCTCCCTCTAACTGGTCCTCTCTCCCTCTAACTGGTCCTCTCTCCCTCTAACTGTTCATCTCTCCCTCTAACTGGTCCTCTCTCCCTCTAACTGGTCCTCTCTCCCTCTAACTGGTCCTCTCTCCCTCTAACTGGTCCTCTCTCCCTCTAACTGGTCCTCTCTCCCTCTAACTGGTCCTCTCTCCCTCTAACTGTTCATCTCTCCCTCTAACTGGTCCTCTCTCCCTCTAACTGGTCCTCTCTCCCTCTAACTGGTCCTCTCTCCCTCTAACTGGTCCTCTCTCCCTCTAACTGGTCCTCTCTCCCTCTAACTGGTCCTCTCTCCCTCTAACTGGTCCTCTCTCCCTCTAACTGGTCCTCTCTCCCTCTAACTGGTCCTCTCTCTCTCTCTAACTGGTCCTCTCTCCCTCTAATGGTTGCACTCTTCCTCTCCGTGTTCTCCCAGTGTAGAGTTGCCACCCCTAATCCCCTACACACACCCTGATGAAGACAGACACACTAAGGGACTTGCTCACAATGAACACTCACTCCAAGCTGCCAGTTCCCCTCGCTGCCTTCGATAAGCGAATGACCCCGGTGGAATTGAGGTCACATCCTGCAAAAACAAGAGTGAGTGAGAGAAAAGTAAAGCCCCTTGCTTCGCGTCTCTGCTCCGTTCAACACAACACGCTATCGGGACTTAGCCCAATGATGTTTACTCTCTGTGTAAGGAACCTCTGTGAGGGTTTCCAAGCATGGACATGTGCACACCACGCGGGCAAACACGCATGCATGCACACGCTCCCAGGATGGGCTAACGCTGTGTGTTCGTGTCCCACGCTCTCACTAGGTGAGAGTCTTCTGTGGGTAGTGGGAGAGAGAGCGAGTTCTCTTCTCTTTCACACATCTAAATGGAGAACATCTATATGTGAATAACCCATCTGACTGGCTCAGAGACAGGAAGCAGGACGAGAGCATCCAGACTCCTGATACTTGTTGGCTGCTCCTTTTATCAGAGCATCTATAGGGATGGTAGACTGGTAACATTATGGACCAGAGACACATACCACTGTCTCTATAGGGATGGGAGACTGGTAACATTATGGACCAGAGACACATACCACTGTCTCTATGGGGATGGGAGACTGGTAACATTATGGACCAGAGACACATACCACTGTCTCTATAGGGATGGGAGACTGGTAACATTATGGACCAGAGACACATACCACTGTCTCTATGGTAATAGTTAACATACTACTGTCTCTATGGTAATAGTTAACATACTACTGTCTCTATGGTAATAGTTAACATACCACTGTCTCTATGGTAATAGTTAACATACCACTGTCTCTATGGTAATAGTTAACATACCACTGTCTCTATGGTAATAGTTAACATAATACTGTCTCTATGGTAATAGTTAACATACTACTGTCTCTATGGTAATAGTTAACATACTACTGTCTCTATGGTAATAGTTAACATACCACTGTCTCTATGGTAATAGTTAACATACCACTGTCTCTATGGTAATAGTTAACATACCACTGTCTCTATGGTAATAGTTAACATAATACTGTCTCTATGGTAATAGTTAACATACTACTGTCTCTATGGTAATAGTTAACATACTACTGTCTCTATGGTAATAGTTAACATACCACTGTCTCTATGGTAATAGTTAACATAATACTGTCTCTATGGTAATAGTTAACATACTACTGTCTCCATGGTAATAGTTAACATACTACTGTCTCTATGGTAATAGTTAACATACTACTGTCTCTATGGTAATAGTTAACATACTACTGTCTCTATGGTAATAGTTAACATACTATTGTCTCTATGGTAATAGTTAACATACTACTGTCTCTATGGTAATAGTTAACATACTACTGTATCTTAACATGCTACTGTCTCTATGGTAATAGTTAACATACTATTGTCTCTATGGTAATAGTTAACATACTACTGTCTCTATGGTAATAGTTAACATACTATTGTCTCCATGGTAATAGTTAACATACTACTGTCTCTATGGTAATAGTTAACATACTACTGTCTCTATGGTAATAGTTAACATACTAATGTCTCTATGGTAATAGTTAACATACTACTGTATCTTAACATACTACTGTCTCTATGGTAATAGTTAACATACTACTGTCTCTATGGTAATAGTTAACATACTACTGTCTCTATGGTAATAGTTAACATACTACTGTTTCTATGGTAATATTTAACATACTACTGTCTCTATGGTAATAGTTAACATACTATTGTCTCCATGGTAATAGTTAACATACTACTGTCTCTATGGTAATAGTTAACATACTACTGTCTCTATGGTAATAGTTAACATACTACTGTATCTTAACATACTACTGTCTCTATGGTAATAGTTAACATACTACTGTCTCCATGGTAATAGTTAACATACTACTGTCTCTATGGTAATAGTTAACATACTACTGTCTCTATGGTAATAGTTAACATACTACTGTCTCTATGGTAATAGTTAACATACTACTATCTCTATGGTAATAGTTAACATACTACTGTCTCTATGGTAATAGTTAACATACTACTGTCTCTATGGTAATAGTTAACATACTATTGTCTCTATGGTAATAGTTAACATACTATTGTCTCCATGGTAATAGTTAACATACTACCGTCTCTATGGTAATAGATAACATACTACTGTCTCTATGGTAATAGTTAACATACTACTGTCTCTATGGTAATAGTTAACATACTACTGTCTCTATGGTAATAGTTAACATACTATTTTCTCTATGGTAATAGATAACATACTACTGTCTCTATGGTAATAGTTAACATACTATTGTCTCCATGGTAATAGTTAACATACTACTGTCTCTATGGTAATAGATAACATACTACTGTCTCTATGGTAATAGTTAACATACTACTGTCTCTATGGTAATAGTTAACATACTACTGTCTCTATGGTAATAGTTAACATACTACTGTCTCTATGGTAATAGTTAACATACTAATGTCTCTATGGTAATAGTTAACATACTACTGTCTCTATGGTAATAGTTAACATACTACTGTCTCCATGGTAATAGTTAACATACTACTGTCTCTATGGTAATAGTTAACATACTACTGTCTCTATGGTAATAGATAACATACTACTGTCTCTATGGTAATAGTTAACATACTACTGTATCTTAACATACTACTGTCTCTATGGTAATAGTTAACATACTACTGTCTCTATGGTAATAGTTAACATACTATTGTCTCCATTGTAATAGTTAACATACTACTGTCTCTATGGTAATAGTTAACATACTACTGTCTCTATGGTAATAGTTAACATACTACTGTCTCTATGGTAATAGTTAACATACTACTGTCTCTATGGTAATAGTTAACATACCACTGTCTCTATGGTAATAGTTAACATACTACTGTCTCTATGGTAATAGTTAACATACTACTGTTTCTATGGTAATATTTAACATACTATTGTCTCTATGGTAATAGTTAACATACTACTGTCTCCATGGTAATAGTTAACATACTATTGTCTCCATGGTAATAGTTAACATACTACTGTCTCTATGGTAATAGTTAACATACTATTGTCTCCATTGTAATAGTTAACATACTACTGTCTCTATGGTAATAGTTAACATACTACTGTCTCTATGGTAATAGTTAACATACTACTGTCTCTATGGTAATAGTTAACATACTACTGTCTCTATGGTAATAGTTAACATACCACTGTCTCTATGGTAATAGTTAACATACTACTGTCTCTATGGTAATAGTTAACATACTACTGTTTCTATGGTAATATTTAACATACTATTGTCTCTATGGTAATAGTTAACATACTACTGTCTCTATGGTAATAGTTAACATACTACTGTTTCTATGGTAATATTTAACATACTATTGTCTCTATGGTAATAGTTAACATACTACTGTCTCCATGGTAATAGTTAACATACTATTGTCTCTATGGTAATAGTTAACATACTACTGTCTCCATGGTAATAGTTAACATACTATTGTCTCCATGGTAATAGTTAACATACTACTGTCTCTATGGTAATAGTTAACAAACTACTGTCTCTATGGTAATAGTTAACATACTACTGTCTCTATGGTAATAGTTAACATACTACTGTCTCTATGGTAATAGTTAACATACTACTGTTTCTATGGTAATATTTAACATACTATTGTCTCTATGGTAATAGTTAACATACTACTGTCTCCATGGTAATAGTTAACATACTACTGTATCTATGGTAATAGTTAACATACTACTGTCTCTATGGTAATAGTTAACATACTACTGTATCTATGGTAATAGTTAACATACTACTGTCTCTATGGTAATAGTTAACATACTACTGTCTCTATGGTAATAGGTACCCTGCTGTTCATCCATACCAATTTGAATCACTGTGAGACAACAACACTCTAACTGAGCAGAGAGAAACCGTCTCCAGCTCCATCGCCATCCCCAGCCTCTTCAGCCCCAGTCTCTGTCAGTGTCAACCACAGTGGTAGCAGCAGCCTTCAGTCTCATCCTCAGCTCCATCCCCAGCCTCTGTTTCAGCCCCTTGCATTCCCAGCAGCCATGTCAGTGTCCACCCTAACCACAGATTGACAGGAAGCCAGACGTTGAGAGGCAGTGCTGAATAGCCCACCTTAAGTACCACATTAGCACAGGGAGTGTTTCTGTGTGTGTGCACGCATGTGTCTGTTTGTGTGTGTGGGTGCATGTGTGTGTATTTGTGCGTGCATGTGTGTGTGCGTGCCGCCGTGTGTGTGTGTGTGTGTGTGTGTGTGCGTGCCGATGTGTGTGTTTTGTGGGCGTCGCTGTGAAATGTGGTCAGCATTGCATTGTGGTAGAAGTGTTCCACACGTTGGCTCCTGAATTCAAAGCGGGTCATTCCCCTAAATATTAATATTTCACCAATATTTTGAGAGGGTTTGAGCTCTGAGCAGCTTCCCAAATGGCACCCTATTCCATATATAGAACCCTATGGACCCTGGGCAAAGGTAGTGCACTATCTAGGGAATAGTGTGCTATTTGAAAGGATGGCTATGACTATAGCAGTCAGTAGGTTTTAGCCATGTGAAGCAGCTGAATGTCATCTGTTTTAAATCCATATTGAC
>NC_059231.1:120000-160000 GCF_020615455.1 Coregonus clupeaformis | reverse complement strand
GCCTGGTCATCTATGAGAAGTTATCCACCTCTCTCTCTCTCTGGGCCCTGGAGAGGAGAGATCACACAGAAGAAGAGAGGAGACATGACACGCTCTTCATGAGAGAGAGGGAGGGAGGGAGGGGGGGGAGGGAGGGAGGGAGGGAGGGAGGGAGGGAGGGAAAGAGAAGAAGATGGAGATAGAGATGAAGAGGTGGAGAGAGATTAAGAGGTGGAGTCAGTAATGGTCATTTCTCAATATACAGAAATACCATAGGCTTCTGGGGTCCAACTAAAGTTCAAGAGAAAATGAAATGAAAAATGGGCTTTCATGGAACAACAAACAATGATGCGTCATAAATGCCACCATATTCCCTAGATGGAGCACTACTTTGGACCAGAACGCTGTTTACCCTGATCAAAAGAAGTGCACTAAATATGGAATAGTGTGCCATTCGGTACTCAACCTAGGAGAACAAGGCTTTACTATCACAACACAATACTGCTTTAGGTTGGCTTAGTTGATTTATACACTTTTTCAGAGTTTCTATCTCAGTTCATTTTGGTTGACTTCCATATGACATTAGATCTTCCACTGTAATCCAGACAGAAAATACACAACTCACATCAACTGTCACTTTTTCTCTCTAATCAATGTTGTAGCACGGAGACAGTTCATTAGAGGTCAGAGTGATCTCATACTGAGAAAGACCACACTTCCAGCAGTAAAGGCATATCACACTTCCCTATAGGCTCCGGTCTAAAGTAGTGTGCTACACTGGGAATAGGGTACTTTAATCAACCATGTAGCAGAGATGCTGTCGAGGGAAACAGTCTCCTACCAAGATGAAAGGCCAAGTCTGGGATATATCCTGCAGTTCAATGGTGATTGATTTGATTGATTTGTTTTATTTTTTTCCAGTGTCATACACCGTTTGTTGCCCAGTCCCAAGTATTTGTGTGACAAAACAGAAATGTCATTTCTAAAATTGATACCCATTGTTTCTTAAAGAATATAACCCATTGATTGTACTTTTAAACATGGAGAGATAAAGTTAGTTCTGTTGTGTTTCATCTCTTTAAACCAACTGACAGCAGCAGTGTTTTAACTGTCTAGATTACCTCCCACACATTACACCTCTTCTTCAGCGCTTCTTCCTCTTCTTCAGCGCCCTACAGTTGAAGTCGGAAGTTTACATACACTTAGATTGGAGTCATTAAAACTCGTTTTTTCAACCACTCCACACATTTCCTGTTAACAAACTATAGATTTGGCAAGTCGGTTAGGACATATACAGTATCTATCAAAAGTGAGTACACCCCTCACATTTTTGTAAATATTTGAGTATATCTTTTCATGTGACAACACTGAAGAAATGACACTTTGCTACAATGTACAGCTTGTATAACAGTGTAAATTTGCTGTCCCCTCAAAATAAGTCAACACACAGCCATTAATGTCTAAACCGCTGGCTACAAAAGTGAGTACATCCCTAAGTGAAAATGTCCAAATTGGGCCCAAAGTGTCAATATTTTGTGTGGCCACCATCATTTTCCAGCACTGCCTTAACCCTCTTGGGCATGGAGTTCACCAGAGCTTCACAGGTTGCCACTGGAGTCCTCTTCCACTCCGCCATGACGACATCACGGAGCTGGTGGATGTTAGAGACCTTGCACTCCTCCACCTTCCGTTTGAGGATGCCCCACAGATGCTCAATAGGGTTTAGGTCTGGAGACATGCTTGGCCAGTCCATCACCTTTACCCTCAGCTTCTTTAGCAAGGCAGTGGTCGTCTTGGAGGTGTGTTTGGGGTCGTTATCATGGTGGAATACTGCCCTGCGGCCCAGTCTCCGAAGGGAGGGGATCATGCTCTGCTTCAGTATGTCACAGTACATGTTGGCATTCATGGTTCCCTCAATGAACTGTAGCTACCCAGTGACGGCAGCACTCATGCATCCCCAGACCATGACACTCCCACCACCATGCTTGACTGTAGGCAAGACACACTTGTCTTTGTACTCCTCACCTGGTTGACGCCACACACGCTTGACACCATCTGAACCCAATAAGTTTATCTTGGTCTCATCAGACCACAGGACATGGTTCCAGTAATCCATGTCCTTAGTCTGCTTGTCTTCAGCAAACTGTTTGCGGGCTTTCTTGTGCATCATCATTAGAAGAGGCTTCCTTCTGGGACGACAGCCATGCAGACCAATTTGATGCAGTGTGCGGCGTATGGTCTGAGCAGTGACAGGCTGACCACCCACCCCTTCAACCTCTTCAGCAATGCAATTTGAAGCTTCTGATAGGCTAATTGACATCATTTGAGTCAATTGGGGGTGTATCTGTGGATGTTTTTCAAGGCCTACCTTCAAACTCAGTGCCTCTTTGCTTGACATCATGGGAAAATCAAAAGAAATCAGCCAATACCTCAGAATAAAACTTGTAGACCTCCACAAGTCTGGTTCATCCTTGGGAGCAATTTCCAAACGCCTGAAGGTACCACGTTCATTAAATTTTTTGTCATTTAGCAGACGCTCTTATCCAGAGCGACTTATAGTTAGTGAATGCATACATTCTTTTCATACTGGCCCCCCGTGGGAATCAAACCCACAACTCTGGCGTTGCAAACGCCATGCTCTACCAACTGAGCTGCATCCCTGCCGGCCATTCCCTCCCCTACCCTGGACAAATTGTGCGCCACCCCATGGGTCTCCCGGTCACGGCCAGTGCCTTAGACCACTGTGCCACTCGGGAGTTCATCTGTACAAACAATAGTACGCAAGTATAAACACCATGGGACCACGCAGCCATCATACCACTCAGGAAGGAGACGCGTTCTTTCTCCTAGAGATGAATGTACCCAGAACAACAGCAAAGGACCTTGTGAAGATGCTGGAGGAAACAGGTACAAAAGTATCTATATCCACAGTAAAACAAGTCCTATGTCGACATAACCTGAAAGGCCGCTCAGCAAGGAAGAAGCCACTGCTCCAAAACCGCTATTAAAAAGGCCAGACTATGGTTTGCAACTGCACATGGGGACAAAGATCGTACTTTTTGGAGAAATGTCCTCTGGTCTGATGAAACAAAAATAGAACTGTTTGTCCATAATTTACATTTACGTCATTTAGCAGACGCTCTTATCCAGAGCGACTTACAGTTAGTGAATGCATACATTATTATTTTATTCATACCCCCCGTGGGAATCAAACCCACAACCCTGGCATTGCAAACAACATGCTCTACCAACTTAGCTACATCCCCTGCCGGCCATTCCCTCCCCTACCCTAGTCCAATTGTGCGCCGCTCGGGACATGACCATCGTTATGTTTGGAGGAAAAAGGGGAAGGCTTGCAAGCCGAAGAACACCATCCCAACCGTGAAGCACAGGGGTGGCAGCACTTCACAACATAGATGGCATCATGAGGAAGGAAAATTATGTCAGACATCAGTCAGGAAGTTAAAGCTTGGTCGCAAATGTGTCTTCCAAATGGACAATGACCCCAAAGTTGTGGCAAAATGGCTTAAGGACAACAAAGTCAAGGTATTGGAGTGGCCATCACAAAGCCCTGACCTCAATCCTATAGAAAATTTGTGGGCAGAACTGAAAAAGCGTGTGCGAACAAGGAGGCCTACAAACCTGACTCAGTTACACCAGCTCTGTCAGGAGGAATGGGCCAAAATTCACCCAACTTATTGTGGGAAGCTTGTGGAAGGCTACCCGAAACGTTTGACCCAAGTTAATCCCAAGAATCCATCCAACTTCTGACCCACTGGGAATGTGATGAAAGAAATAAAAGCTGAAATAAATCATTCTCTCTACTATTATTCTGACATTTCACATTCTTAAAATAAAGTGGGGATCCTAACTGACCTAAGACAGGGCATTTTTACTAGGATTAAATGTCAGGAATTGTGAAAAACTGAGTTTAAATATATTTGGTGTTGGGCTTGTTTGTTTTTAGGCTTTGAGCCTCTTGTTGTGAATTAATCCTTATTTGCTGGCGGCCATTGTAATGTTCTCTTCTCAAACCAAGTTTGCAGGATTCTATATAGACCTCAGTTCTGTCTCTAGATGGATTCTATATAGACCTCAGTTCTGTCTCTAGATGGATTCTATATAGACCTCAGTTCTGTCTCTAGATGGATTCTATATAGACCTCAGTTCTGTCTCTAGATGGATTCTATATAGACCTCAGTTCTGTCTCTAGATGGATTCTATATAGACCTCAGTTCTGTCTCTAGATGGATTCTATATAGACCTCAGTTCTGTCTCTAGATGGATTCTATATAGACCTCAGTTCTGTCTCTAGATGGATTCTATATAGACCTCAGTTCTGTCTCTAGATGGATTCTATATAGACCTCAGTTCTGTCTCTAGATGGATTCTATATAGACCTCAGTTCTGTCTCTAGATGGATTCTATATAGACCTCAGTTCTACCTTTGGTAGTTCAAGACTCCTTTTGGATCCTGACTTGTGTATCTGCTGCTTGTGTCTGATCTAATGCATGCCATGACCCCAGACTAAACATAAACTCAACTCCTTTACTCTGACCCCTGCCAGTGTCCTGACTCTGAACTGTGTCTTAAACCTAGACTGAACCTGAAGTCAATCTTAATCTCAAACTAGACATCTGCTCAGTGTCCTAATTGTCTCCTGACTCTATTCTGAATCCTACCTATGAACTCCTTCTCAATCCTGAACTAGACCTATGCCTTTGGTCTTTGTCCTGACAGTGGTCTCTATGGTCTGTGTTGCAGGTCTGACTGGTCTATGTATCCTACCTCTAGACAGTCCTAACTGTAGTCTCTATGGTCTGTGTTGCAGGTCTGACTGGTCTATGTATCCTACCTCTAGACAGTCCTAACTGTGGTCTCTATGGTCTGTGTTGCAGGTCTGACTGGTCTATGTATCCTACCTCTAGACAGTCCTAACTGTGGTCTCTATGGTCTGTGTTGCAGGTCTGACTGGTCTATGTATCCTACCTCTAGACAGTCCTAACTGTAGTCTCTATGGTCTGTGTTGCAGGTCTGACTGGTCTATGTATCCTACCTCTAGACAGTCCTAACTGTAGTCTCTATGGTCTGTGTTGCAGGTCTGCCCATCATGCAGGTGCAGATCGACATCTCCAGACAGCAGGTTGAGAAGATCTTTGGTCTGGACGACTACTGGTGCCAGTGTGTCGCCTGGAGCACTACGGGAACCCAGAAGAGCCAAAAGGCATATGTCAGGATCGCCTGTAAGTATTACTCTGAAATAAAACATACGTCATCCCAACTGTATTGATAATGCAATCTCTGATTCTCCCTAGACTCTCCTGGGAGTATTGATTGATTGATATGTGTATACTGTAGTCTCCCTAGACTCTCCTGGGAGTATTGACCATTTGATTTGTGTATAATGTAGTCTCCCTAGACTCTCCTGGGAGTATTGACCATTTTATTTGTGTATACTGTAGTCTCTGTATGACTGTAATGTTGGTATTATGTCCATTTAGAGATGACTCAACACAGCCTCCGAGGACAAACCCTTTATTCATACAGGTTATTCTCAACTAAGATACAATCTCTGTACATATTTTATAAGAGAGACTATTGACCTGCCGGTGGTTAAAATGTGTTTTTGGGGATGAGAGGGGACTCTCATGGTGGTTTATAACAGTAGAGATATCCTGTAGAGAGGAGACTCTCATAGTGGTTTATAACAGTAGAGATATCATGTAGAGAGGAGACTCTCATGGTGGTTTATAACAGTAGAGATATCCTGTAGAGAGGAGACTCTCATAGTGGTTTATAACAGTAGATATATCCTGTAGAGAGGAGACTCTCATAGTGGTTTATAACAGTAGAGATATCCTGTAGAGAGGAGACTCTCATAGTGGTTTATAACAGTAGAGATATCCTGTAGAGAGGAGACTCTCATAGTGGTATATAAACAGTAGAGATATCCTGTAGAGAGGAGACTCTCATAGTGGTTTATAACAGTAGAGATATCCTGTAGAGAGGAGACTCTCATAGTGGTTTATAACAGTAGAGATATCCTGTAGAGAGGAGACTCTCATAGTGGTTTATAACAGTAGAGCTATCCTGTAGAGAGGAGACTCTCATAGTGGTTTATAACAGTAGAGATATCCTGTAGAGAGGAGACTCTCATAGTGGTTTATAACAGTAGAGATATCCAGTAGGTTTAAATATATAGAATACTGCACACACTACAATTACTTGAATCAGTTATAGAACCCATTGCCCTTTATGGTTGTGAGGTCTGGGGTCCGCTCACCAACCAATAATTCACAAAATGGGACAAACACCAAATTGAGACTCTGCATGCAGAATTCAGCAAAGATATCCTCTGTGTACAACATAAAACACCAAATAATGCATGCAGAGCAGAATTAGGCCGATACCCGCTAATTATCAAAATCCAGAAAAGAGCCATTCAATTCTACAACCACCTAAAAGGAAGTGATTCCCAAACCTTCCATAACAAAGCCATCACCTACAGAGATATGAACCTGGAGAAGTGTGACACTCTGGCTCTAGGACTTTTGTATGTGAGCTAGAGTGTATGTTGTTTTGTTGGGGATTTGGGTGTTTTTCTATGTTGGTAGTTCTGTCGGGTGTATTTCTATGTTTGCAGGTCTTTGGGTTGTTTTTCTAGGTGGTTGTATGTTGTAGTCAATGACTCCCAATCGGAGGTAACGAGTGTCAGCTGTCGGCTCGTTATCTCTGATTGGGAGCCATATTTAAACTGTCAGTTTTCACCTTTGTTTTGTGGGTTAATGTTCCAGTGTTCTATGCTCTGTCGGTGTCACAGAGGACTTCACGTATCGTCATTTGTTGTTTTTTCGTGGTTGCTTTAATTTAATAAAGTCATCATGTTCACTCCACGCGCTGCGTATTGGTCCGCTCCTTTAGACGATCGTGACAGAATAACCCACCAAAAAAGGACCAAGCAGCGCGTCCAGGAGCAAAGGGTCTGGACATGGGAGGAACTGTTGGACGGTAAAGGGTCCTGGACGTGGGAAGAAATCCTGGACGGCATGGATCGCCGTCCATGGAGCGAAAACAGAGGAGAGGCGACGGAGAGAGGAGCAACGGCGTCGGCAGAGCCAACGTCGGAAGGACGAGAGGCAACCCCAAGAAATTTTTTGGGGGGGGCACATGGCTTGGGCGACGGAGCAGCAGGAGGCTGCCACAAGGCAGAGTCAGAGGGCTGCCAGGTTAAGGGGGCTGACGGAGGCAGAGAAGGGACGGATTCAGTGGGCTACCAGGTCAAGGGGGCTACTGGGTAAAGCAGGGAAGGAAGGTGTTGAGGCACGGCGTGAGGTACTGGGGTGTGTAACCAGTTCGGTCCGGCCCATTCCTAGTCCCGAGGTGCAGCCAGTAGTGTGTGTTCCCCGTGACGGTACGGCCTGTTCCGGTCCCTCGCACTAAGTGTAAGGTGCGCGTCGCCAGCCCGGTTTGGCCTGTTCCTGCCATACGCACCAAGTATGCGGTGCGCGTCGCCAGCTCAGCCCGGCCTGTTCCTACTCCACGCACCAGGGATACGGTGCGCTCGCCAGCCCAGCCCGGCCTGTTCCTACTCCACGCACCAGGGATACGGTGCGCTTCGCCAGCCCAGCCCGGCCTGTTCCTACTCCACGCACCAGGGATACGGTGCGCTCGCCAGCCCGGCCCGGCCTGTTCCGGCCACTCGCACCAGGGATACGGTGCGCGTCGCCAGCCCCGCCCGGCCTGTTCCTGCTCTCCGCACTAGGCGTGAGATGCGTGTCCTCAGCCCGGTACCTCCTGTTCCGGCACCACGCACCAGGCCTACGATGCGCCTCAGACGGCCAGAGTCTGCCGTCTGCCCAACGGGGCCTGAACTGCCCGTCTGCCCAAAGCCTGCAAAGCCGCCCGTCTGCCATGAGCCATCAGAGCCGTCCGCCAGACCGGGCCGCTAGAGCCTTCCGCCAGACAGGATCAGCCAGAGCCTTCTGCCAGACAGGATCAGCCAGAGCCTTCTGCCAGACAGGATCAGCCAGAGCCTTCTGCCAGACAGGATCAGCCAGAGCCTTCTGCCAGACAGGATCAGCCAGAGCCTTCCGCCAGACAGGATCAGCCAGATCCGTCAGTCGGCCATGAGCAGCCAGATCCGTCAGCCAGCCGCGAGCAGCCAGATCCGTCAGCCAGCCATGAGCAGCCAGATCCGTCAGCCAGCCGCGAGCAGCCAGATCCGTCAGCCAGCCATGAGCAGCCAGATCCGTCAGCCAGCCATGAGCAGCCAGATCCGTCAGCCAGCCATGAGCAGCCAGATCCGTCAGCCAGCCATGAGCAGCCAGATCCGTCAGTCAGCCATGAGCAGCCAGATCCGTCAGCCAGCCATGAGCCGTCCAGCCAGGATCCGCCAGAGCCGTCCAGCCGGGATCCGCCAGAGCCGTCCAGCCGGGATCCGCCAGAGCCGTCCAGCCGGGATCAGCCAGAGCCGTCCAGCCAGGATCCGCCAGCCAGCCAGGATCCGCCAGAGCCAGCCAGCCAGGATCCGCCATTTAGTCAGGTGCTGCCCCTTAGCTCGGTGTTGCTCCTTATCCTGGTGCTGTCCCTTATCCTGGTGCTGTCCCTTAGCCTGGTACTGCCCCTTAGTCCGGTACTGCCCCTTAGTCCGGTACTGCCCCGTAGTCCGGTGCTGCCCCTTAGTCCGGTGCTGCCCCTTAGCCCGATGCTGCCCCTTAGTCCGGTGTTGCCCCTTAGTCCAGGTGGGGTTAGTTGGAGGGTGGTCATTGGGAGGAGGCTACCGAAGCAGGTTGTGACTGTGGTGGGGTGGGGATCACGACCGGGGCCAGAGCCGCCACCGTGGACAGACGCCCACCCAGACCCTCCCCTAGTCCTGATGTTGGTGCGCCCGGAGTTCGTACCTTTAGGGGGGGGTACTGTGACACTCTGGCTCTAGGACTTTTGTATGTGAGCTAGAGTGTATGTTGTTTTGTTGGGGATTTGGGTGTTTTTCTATGTTGGTAGTTCTGTCGGGTGTATTTCTATGTTTGCAGGTCTTTGGGTTGTTTTTCTAGGTGGTTGTATGTTGTAGTCAATGACTCCCAATCGGAGGTAACGAGTGTCAGCTGTCGGCTCGTTATCTCTGATTGGGAGCCATATTTAAACTGTCAGTTTTCACCTTTGTTTTGTGGGTTAATGTTCCAGTGTTCTATGCTCTGTCGGTGTCACAGAGGACTTCACGTATCGTCATTTGTTGTTTTTTCGTGGTTGCTTTAATTTAATAAAGTCATCATGTTCACTCCACGCGCTGCGTATTGGTCCGCTCCTTTAGACGATCGTGACAAGAAGAGTCCCCTAAGCAAGCTGGTCCTGGGGCTCTGTTCACAAACACAAACAGACCCCACAGAGCCCTGGACAATAACAACAACACAATTACACCCAATCAAATCATGAGAAAACAAAAACATAATGGCTTGTCACATTGGAAAGAATTAACAAAAAAACAGAGCAAACTAGAATGCTATTTGGCCCTAAACAGAGAGTACACAGTGGCAGAATACCTGACCACTGTGACTGACCCAAAAATTAAGGAATGCTTTGACTATGTACAGACTCATAGCCTTGCTATTGAGAAAGGCCGCCGTAGGCAGACATGGCTCTCAAGAGAAGACAGGCTATGTGCACACTGCCCACAAAATGAGGTGGAAACTGAGCTGCACTTCCGAACCTCCTGCCAAATGTATGACCATATTAGAGACACATATTTCCCTCAGATTACACAGACCCATAAAGAATTTGAAAACAAACCCAATTTTGATAAACTCCCATATCTATTTGGTGAAATACCACTGTGTGCCATCACAGCAGCAAGATTTGTGACCTGTTGCCACAAGAAAAGGGCAACCAGTGAAGAACAAACACCATTGTAAATACAACCCATATTTATGTTTATTTATTTTCCCATTTGTACTTTAACTATTTGCACATTGTTACAACACTTTATATAGACATAATATGACATTTGAAATGAGAGAGAGACAGAGAGAGAGAGAGAGCAAAAGAGAGATGGAAAGAGAGAGAGAGAGAGAGAGAGAGAGAGAGAGAGAGAGAGAGAGAGAGAGAGAGAGAGAGAGAGAGAGAGAGAGAGAGAGAGAGAGAGAGAGAGAGAGAGAGAGAGAGAGAGAGACAGAGAGAGAGAGAGAGAGAGAGAGAGAGAGAGAGAGAGAGAGAGAGAGAGAGAGAGAGAGAGAGAGAGAGAGAGAGAGAGAGAGAGAGAGAGAGAGAGAGAGAGAGACAGAGAGACAGAGAGACAGAGAGACAGAGAGACAGAGAGAGAGAGACTGTGTACTATCTCCAGAGTAGGAAAACATGTTTGTGATTCAAAGAAGAGGAAGAGAAGGAAGTAGATTATTTTCCTTTCCTTTGTCTAGTGTATTTGCTTCTCCCATCGTCCACTCAGAGATCACAGCAGCAGGACACAGAGCAACGCCCCCGGAGCAGTTTAGGAGTTAGGTGCCTTTGCTCATGGGCACAGCAGAAAGAGATGGTCATCATCTTCTATGACTGACAGGAGCCTTATGCAGCTTTTTCATGTTTCTCGTGGTTTTTTTCTTTGTGTTTTGATGATTTTGATGTTCCAGGTCACTTGTAGAATAAGTATTCTGACCTCAATGGGACTTCCCGAATATATATATATATATATATACAGTGGGGAAAAAAAGTATTTAGTCAGCCACCAATTGTGCAAGTTCTCCCACTTAAAAAGATGAGAGAGGCCTGTAATTTTCATCATAGGTACACGTCAACTATGACAGACAAAATGAGAAAAAAAATTCTCCAGAAAATCACATTGTAGGATTTTTAATGAATTTATTTGCAAATTATGGTGGAAAATAAGTATTTGGTCAATATCAAAAGTTTCTCAATATACCCTTTGTTGGCAATGACACAGGTCAAACGTTTTCTGTAAGTCTTCACAAGGTTTTCACACACTGTTGCTGGTATTTTGGCCCATTCCTCCATGCAGATCTCCTCTAGAGCAGTGATGTTTTGGGGCTGTCGCTGGGCAACACGGACTTTCAACTCCCTCCAAAGATTTTCTATGGGGTTGAGATCTGGAGACTGGCTAGGCCACTCCAGGACCTTGAAATGCTTCTTACGAAGCCACTCCTTCGTTGCCCCGGGCGGTGTGTTTGGGATCATTGTCATGCTGAACGACCCAGCCACGTTTCATCTTCAATGCCCTTGCTGATGGAAGGAGGTTTTCACTCAAAATCTCACGATACATGGCCCCATTCATTCTTTCCTTTACACGGATCAGTCGTCCTGGTCCCTTTGCAGAAAAACAGCCCCAAAGCATGATGTTTCCACCCCCATGCTTCACAGTAGGTATGGTGTTCCTTGGATGCAACTCAGCATTCTTTGTCCTCCAAACACGACGAGTTGAGTTTTTACCAAAAAAGTTATATTTTGGTTTCATCTGACCATATGACATTCTCCCAATCCTCTTCTGGATCATCCAAATGCACTCTAGCAAACTTCAGACGAGCCTGGACATGTACTGGCTTAAGCAGGGCGACACGTCTCGCACTGCAGGATTTGAGTCCCTGGCGGCGTAGTGTGTTACTGATGGTAGGCTTTGTTACTTTGGTCCCAGCTCTCTGCAGGTCATTCACTAGGTACCCCCGTGTGGTTCTGGGATTTTAGCTCACCGTTCTTGTGATCATTTTGACCCCACGGGGTGAGATCTTGCGTGGAGCCCCAGATCGAGGGAGATTATCAGTGGTCTTGTATGTCTTCCATTTCCTAATAATTGCTCCCACAGTTGATTTCTTCAAACCAAGCTGCTTACCTATTGCAGATTCAGTCTTCCCAGCCTGGTGCAGGTCTACAATTTTGTTTCTGGTGTCCTTTGACAGCTCTTTGGTCTTGGCCATAGTGGAGTTTGGAGTGTGACTGTTTGAGGTTGTGGACAGGTGTCTTGTATACTGATAACAAGTTCAAACAGGTGCCATTAATACAGATAACGAGTGGAGGACAGAGGAGCCTCTTAAAGAAGAAGTTACAGGTCTGTGAGAGCCAGAAATCTTGCTTGTTTGTAGGTGACCAAATACTTATTTTCCACCATAATTTGCAAATAAATTCATAAAAAATCCTACAATGTGATTTTCTGGATTTTTTTTCTCCCAATTTGTCTGTCATTGTTGACGTGTACCTATGATGAAAATTACAGGCCTCTCTCATCTTTTTAAGTGGGAGAACTTGCACAATTGGTGGCTGACTAAATACTTTTTTTCCCCACTGTATATAACGCTTAAATAAAACTTGTTTTTCATGTTCCAGGTTACTTGTAGAAGAGGTATTCTGACCTCAATGAGACTTCCCGGATATATAAAGCTTAAATAAAACAGGTTTTTCATGTTTTGATGATTTTCATGTCTTCCCACCTTTTCAGACCTGAGGAAGAACTTTGAGGAGGAGCCAATGGGGAAGGAAGTAGCGTTGAACCAGGAAGTGTTGTTACGCTGTCATCCTCCAGAGGGTGTACCACCAGCTGAGGTTAGAGATTGTGGTCTGATTCTCTACTTTTTTACCCAAAATGTAAACTTGCTCCCTCATGGAGTTCAAAGAACTTCAAACATAAAGCTACACAGAGAAATGTACAACCAGACCTTAGATCAGTGTCTATGGTCCGGCTTCATCCTCCCCTTCAAGGAGTGGTATAGAGGTCCCTGCCTTCCAATAAGCTTCATCCTCCTCTCCAAGGAGTGGTATAGAGGTCCCTGCCTTCCAATAAGCTTCATCCTCCTCTCCAAGGAGTGGTATAGAGGTCCCTGCCTTCCAATAAGCTTCATCCCCCTCTCCAAGGAGAGGTATAGAGGCCCCTGCCTTCCAATAAGCTTCATCCTCCTCTCCAAGGAGTGGTATAGAGGTCCCTGCCTTCCAATAATTATATCTCTAATTATTATCCCTCATTGATTTCTGATCGCTTTTTCATCAGAGGGAGGGAGGCATTATATCACAGTGTTGAGTCCCATCCCTCAGGGCTGGCTCTCAGGGCTGGCTCTCAGGGCTGGCTCTCAGGGCTGGCTCTCAGGCCTTACACCTTCTCTGGCAAATCTGCAGGTTCATCCCCAACTACTCAGACAGCACAGCGACTAACTATGTGGAACAGCTAGCTAGCTACTCTGACAGGATAGGTACTGACTACAGTACATGAAACAGCTAGCTAGCTACTCTGACAGGACAGGTACTGACTACAGTACATGAAACAGCTAGCTAGCTACTCTGACAGCACAGGTACTGACTACAGTACATGAAACAGCTAGCTAGCTACTCTGACAGGACAGGTACTGACTACAGTACATGAAACAGCTAGCTAGCTACTCTGACAGGACAGGTACTGACTACAGTACATGAAACAGCCAGCTAGCTACACTGACAGGACAGGTACTGACTACAGTACATGGAACAGCTAGCTAGCTACTCTGACAGGACAGGTACTGACTACAGTACATGGAAGAAGCTAGCTAGCTACTCTGACAGGACAGGTACTGACTACAGTACATGAAACAGCTAGCTAGCTACTCTGACAGGACAGGTACTGACTACAGTACATGGAACAGCTAGCTAGCTACTCTGACAGGACAGGTACTGACTACAGTACATGGAACAGCTAGCTAGCCGCTCTGACAGGACAGGTACTGACTACAGTACATGGAACAGCTAGCTAGCTACTCTGACAGGACAGGTACTGACTACAGAACATGGAACAGCTAGCTAGCCGCTCTGACAGGACAGGTACTGACTACAGTACATGGAACAGCTAGCTAGCCGCTCTGAAACAGCTAGCTAGCCGCTCTGAAACAGCTAGCTAGCCTCTCTGAAAGTGTAGGAATAAATTGTACCTGCAGAAGAAGCTACAATAGCTAATCACACAGGACCACTGTCTGTGGGACAGCATAGGGACCACTGTCTGTGGGACAGCGTAGGGACCACTGTCTGTGGGACAGCATAGGGACCACTGTCTGTAGGACAGCGTAGGGACCACTGTCTGTGGGACAGCGTAGGGACCACTGTCTGTGGGACAGCGTAGGGACCACTGTCTGTGGGACAGCGTAGGGACCACTGTCTGTGGGACAGCGTAGGAACCACTGTCTGTAGGAAGTAGGGACCACTGTCTGTAGGAAGTAGGGACCACTGTCTGTGGGACAGCGTAGGGACCACTGTCTGTGGGACAGCGTAGGGACCACTGTCTGTAGGAAGTAGGGACCACTGTCTGTGGGACGTAGGGACCACTGTCTGTGGGACAGCGTAGGGACCACTGTCTGTAGGAAGTAGGGACCACTGTCTGTGGGACGTAGGGACCACTGTCTGTGGGACAGCATAGGGACCACTGTCTGTGGGACAGCGTAGGAACCACTCTCTGTGGGACAGCGTAGGGACCACTGTCTGTGGGACAGCGTAGGAACCAATAGCAGAATAGCCAGATTGTTGTTGGATAGCACAGGGACAGTCAGATGCTGTGTCCCAAATGGCACCCTATTCCCTACGTAGTGCACTACTATGGGCCCTGGTCAAAAACGAGGGCACTATATAGGGAATAGGGTGCCATTTGGGACACAGCATGGAGCAACAGCAGAAAAGCCAGCCACTGTCCAACAGCGTTGAACCATTACGGTTGCTAGAGCAACTCCAATAGAGTTCACAACAACAACATGAGAACAGCTAGCTAGCTAGCCAGCCAGAGGACAGAAACAACAACAACATGAGAACAGCTAGCTAGCTAGCCAGCCAGAGGACAGAACGTAAACAGCAGTGTTATCCTGCCTCTGCCAGGTGTGTGTAGGCGCAGTTGAGAGCATTTGGGGAAAGCTAGCCCCTGTACGAGAGCAGAGGGAGAAAACAAGGTTCAGGGACCATCACAGTTAGCAATAGGACCAGAGGTAGTCGGAGGAAGTCAGTGGGGACACAGCACATGGACAGAGTGTGGCAGAGAGACATCTAGAAGAAGATAGTCTGACAGGTCACAGGGACTGCAGAGGAACAGGAGAGATGCTAGCTACTCTAATAGAATAGGGATAGAATGGAACAGCAGCAGTTCTGCTAGCTACTTGGAGAAGGGAAAGGGATCATTCAGAGAAACACAAACTGAATTAGCTACTCTCACAGGGATTAGACTGGACATAACTTTACAAACAGTAAAAACACAAGCTGGATTAGCTACTCTCACAGGGATTAGACTGGACATAACTTTACAAACAGACAACATAGCTACATGTAGAAGTCAGAAAGTTGATCTACCTCTCTGAAATGATTTAGTGAATACCTTCACGCTGTCTGGGTATGTAATAACATTATCTCCCCAGTCGGCCCATAGTCCTCAGGGCAGTGGATGGGGCCCATAGTCCTCGGGGCAGTGGATGGGGCCCATAGTCCTCGGGGCAGTGGATGGGGCCCATAGTCCTTGGGGCAGTGGATGGGGCCCATAGTCCTCAGGGCAGTGGATGGGGCCCATAGTCCTCGGGCAGTGGATGGGGCCCATAGTCCTCAGGGCAGTGGATGGGGCCCATAGTCCTCGGGGCAGTGGATGGGGCCCATAGTCCTCGGGGCAGTGGATGGGGCCCATAGTCCTAAGGGCAGTGGATGGGGCCCATAGTCCTCGGGGCAGTGGATGGGGCCCATAGTCCTCAGGGCAGTGGATGGGGCCCATAGTCCTCGGGGCAGTGGATGGGGCCCATAGTCCTCGGGGCAGTGGATGGGGCCCATAGTCCTCAGGGCAGTGGATGGGGCCCATAGTCCTCGGGGCAGTGGATGGGGCCCATAGTCCTCGGGCAGTGGATGGGGCCCATAGTCCTCAGGGCAGTGGATGGGGCCCATAGTCCTCGGGGCAGTGGATGGGGCCCATAGTCCTCGGGGCAGTGGATGGGGCCCATAGTCCTAAGGGCAGTGGATGGGGCCCATAGTCCTCGGGGCAGTGGATGGGGCCCATAGTCCTCAGGGCAGTGGATGGGGCCCATAGTCCTCAGGGCAGTGGATGGGGCCCATAGTCCTCAGGGCAGTGGATGGGGCCCATAGTCCTCAGGGCAGTGGATGGGGCCCATAGTCCTCAGGGCAGTGGATGGGGCCCATAGTCCTCAGGGCAGTGGATGGGGCCCATAGTCCTCGGGGCAATGGATGGGGCCCATAGTCCTCAGGGCAGTGGATGGGGCCCATAGTCCTCAGGGCAGTGGATGGGGCCCATAGTCCTCGGGGCAGTGGATGGGGCCCATAGTCCTCGGGGCAGTGGATGGGGCCCATAGTCCTCAGGGCAGTGGATGGGGCCCATGGTCCTCAGGGCAGTGGATGGGGCCCATAGTCCTCGGGGCAGTGGATGGGGCCCATAGTCCTCGGGGCAGTGGATGGGGCCCATAGTCCTCAGGGCAGTGGATGGGGCCCATAGTCCTCAGGGCAGTGGATGGGGCCCATGGTCCTCAGGGCAGTGGATGGGGCCCATAGTCCTCGGGGCAGTGGATGGGGCCCATAGTCCTCAGGGCAGTGGATGGGGCCCATAGTCCTCAGGGCAGTGGATGGGGCCCATAGTCCTCGGGGCACTGGATGGGGCCCATAGTCCTCGGGGCAGTGGATGGGGACGGGGGGGGAACATTCTTATCCCTCTGTACGTCCCAGGTTGTCAACATGAAAACAGTCGTTAGAAGCTTCCAGGTCTGTTATTTTTCAGGTGGAGTGGCAGAGGAACGAGCATGTGATCGACCCTGTAAGCGACCCCAATTTCTTGGTGACTGCGGACCGTAATCTGATCATCAAACAGGCTAGGCTGGCGGACACGGCCAACTACACCTGCGTGGCCAAGAACATTGTGGCTCGACGCAAGAGCTCCTCTGCCACCGTGCTGGTCTACGGTATGTACACACAGAGATACGTACACAAACACACACAGATATGTACATACACACACACACACACAAAAGCGCACACACACACACACAAACAAACACACACACACACACACACAAACACACACAGACACACACACCAGGGCAGACAGGGTGTCAATGCTTTGTCCAAAGGTTTGGCCACGTACAATTTGGAGCTTCAGAGCAGTCCAAAGTAACAAGAGTTCAGCCGAGAATGTTGATGATGTTGTGACTGAGTGGCTGAGCTTCTCAATCACACACACACACACACACACACACACACACACACACACACACACACACACACACACACACACACACACACACACACACACACACACACAACCCTGTTTAGTTAGCATGTTGCCACACCTCCACAACCTTGTTTAGTTAGCATGTTGCCACACCTCCACAACCTTGTTTAGTTAGCATGTTGCCACACCTCCACAACCTTGTTTAGTTAGCATGTTGCCACACCTCCACAACCTTGTTTAGTTAGCATGTTGCCACACCTCCACAACCCTGTTTAGTTAGCACGTTGCTACACCTCCACAACCCTGTTTAGTTAGCATGTTGCCACACCTCCACAACCTTGTTTAGTTAGCATGTTGCCACACCTCCACAACCTTGTTTAGTTAGCATGTTGCCACACCTCCACAACCCTGTTTAGTTAGCATGTTGCTACACCTCCACAACCCTGTTTAGTTAGCATGTTGCTACACCTCCACAACCCTGTTTAGTTAGCATGTTGCCACACCTCCACAACCTTGTTTAGTTAGCATGTTGCCACACCTCCACAACCCTGTTTAGTTAGCACGTTGCTACACCTCCACAATCCTGTTTAGTTAGCATGTCGCCACACCTCCACAACCTTGTTTAGTTAGCATGTTGCTACACCTCCACAACCCTGTTTAGTTAGCATGTTGCCACACCTCCACAACCTTGTTTAGTTAGCATGTTGCCACACCTCCACAACCCTGTTTAGTTAGCATGTTGCCACACCTCCAAAACCTTGTTTAGTTAGCATGTTGCCACACCTCCACAACCTTGTTTAGTTAGCATGTTGCCACACCTCCACAACCCTGTTTAGTTAGCATGTTGCCACACCTCCAAACCCCCACAAACTGCCTCAATCTTTGAATAATATGATGTTAGATAGTTACATTAGTTTCCTCTGCCAGTTGATAACGAAACGGATACAGAAACCACCTCAAATCTTCCAGTATCTATCTCAATCCAGCGATTACTCTCTTGCATGTTAGATAGATACTGTTCACAACCGGACAATATAGTAACAACTAGTTTATACAGAATGAAAAGTTTGAAATGAGCCTTGGTTTGCAACTGCACATGGGGACAAAGATCGTACTTTTTGGAGAAATGTCCTCTGGTCTGATGAAACAAAAATAGAACTGTTTGTTCATAATGACCATTGTTATGTTTGGAGGAAAAAGGGGAAGGCTTGCAAGCCGAAGAACACCATCCCAACCGTGAAGGACGGGGGTGGCAGCATCAAACTGTGGGGGTGCTTTGCTGCAGGAGGGACTGGTGCACTTCACAAAATAGATGGCATCATGAGGAAGGAAAATTATGTGGATATATTGAAGCAACATCTCAAGATATCAGTCAGGAAGTTAAAGCTCGGTTGCAAATGGGTCTTCCAAATGGACAATGACCCCAAGCATACTTCCAAAGTTGTGGCAAAATGGCTTAAGGACAACAAAGTCAAGGTATTGAAGTGGCCATCACAAAGCCCTGACCTCAATCCTGTAGAATATTTGTGGGCAGAACTGAAAAAGTGTGTGCGAGCGAGGAGGCCTACAAACCTGACTCAGTTACACCAGCTTTGTCAGGAGGAATGGGCCAAAATTCACCCAACTTATTGTGGGAAACTTGTGGGAAGGCTACCCGAAACGTTTGACTCAAGTTAAACAATTTAAAGACAATGCTACCAAATACTAATTGAGTGTATGTAAACTTCTGACCCACTGGGAATGTGATGAATTAAATAAAAGCACAAAATAAATCATTTTCTCTACTATTATTCTGACATTTCACATTCTTAAAATAAAGTGGTGATCCTAACTGACCTAAAACAGGGAATTTTTACTAGGATTAAATGTCAGGAATTGTGAAAAACTGAGTTTAAATGTATTTGGCTAAGGTGTATGTAAACTTCTGACTTCAACTGTATATATATATATATATATACAATGGGGAGAACAAGTATTTGATACACTGCCGATTTTGAAGGTTTTCCTACTTACAAAGCATGTAGAGGTCTGTAATTTTTATCATATGTACACTTCAACTGTGAGAGACGGAATCTAAAACAAAAATCCAGAAAATCACATTGTATGATTTTTAAGTAATTAATTTGCATTTTATTGCATGACATAAGTATTTGATACATCAGAAAAGCAGAACTTAATATTTGGTACAGAAACCTTTGTTTGCAATTACAGAGATCATACGTTTCCTGTAGGTCTTGACCAGGTTTGCACACACTGCAGCAGGGATTTTGGCCCACTCCTCCATACAGACCTTCTCCAGATCCTTCAGGTTTCGGGGCTGTCGCTGGGCAATACGGACTTTCAGCTCCCTCCAAAGATTTTCTATTGGGTTCAGGTCTGGAGACTGGCTAGGCCACTCCAGGACCTTGAGATGCTTTTTACGGAGCCACTCCTTAGTTGCCCTGGATGTGTGTTTCGGGTCGTTGTCATGCTGGAAGACCCAGCCACGACCCATCTTCAATGCTCTTACTGAGGGAAGGAGGTTGTTGGCCAAGATCTCGCGATACATGGCCCCATCCATCCTCCCCTCAATACGGTGCAGTCGTCCTGTCCCCTTTGCAGAAAAGCATCCCCAAAGAATGATGTTTCCACCTCCATGCTTCACGGTTGGGATGGTGTTCTTGGGGTTGTACTCATCCTTCTTCTTCCTCCAAACACGGCGAGTGGAGTTAAGACCAAAAAGCTATTTTTTGTCTCATCAGACCACATGACCTTCTCCCATTCCTCCTCTGGATCATCCAGATGGTCATTGGCAAACTTCAGACAGGCCTGGACATGCGCTGGCTTGAGCAGGGGGACCTTGCGTGCGCTGCAGGATTTTAATCCATGACGGCGTAGTGTGTTACTAATGGTTTTCTTTGAGACTGTGGTCCCAGCTCTCTTCAGGTCATTGACCAGGTCCTGCCGTGTAGTTCTGGGCTGTCTGAATACATACATACATATACACATACATACATATAAATACATATACATACATATGTATATATACATATCTTTAAAAAATATGTATTTTCCTTTATTACTTTCCAACCCCACGACCCCTTCCCTAATTGGAGTAAACTAGTGAACAACAACGCTTAGGCCTCTACTTCCAGCTTATACATACTATATACATTTCATGGACACAGTCAATTTGACAATAATTCTATTTTGTTTCATTTTACTCCTGAACTTCCTCTACTCTCAACCTCTCTGATCATTTTCATGATGTTCATCTGGTTTGCTTCTATATGCCATATCTTTCTAACTGTGCTCTTTCACAAAAGCTCTCAACCTATAACCTATATACTTATTATGGACACAGTATGCTTTACATTAGTTATCTTGTTGTTATTAGTAGTTGTTAGTTGTTATTAGTCCCATCCTTCAACTCCATTCAACACCTCTCATCTATCTCTTAACACCATCCATATTGGATTTCTATTTGCCATATATTTTTCAACTGTACTTTGATGTTTCACAAAAGTTCTGAACCCTTTTATTCTAATTGTTTCTAAGGATTGTAAATTGAAAATAAGCATTTTTGCTAAAAGTATTATTATATTATTGATCGATTGACTATGACTTTTCAGATCACCCAGTAATGCTATCTACAGGGTTAGCTCCAGGTAAAAATTGCAATCCTTTAGCCATTCCTGGACCTGTGACCAAAAACAAGCCACAAATGGACAGTACCAAAACAAATGATCTAATGATTTTGTCTCTTTGCAGCAAAATCTGTAGAGCTGGGAAGATTGTATCCCACATATAAATAACATTCTATTGGTAGCAAGAATTTTGTATAATAATTTAAATTGAAAAATGATAAGTTTTGAATCCGGCGTCGTTTTGCGTATCAGATCATAAACACAATGCCATGGAATCGGTACGTCAAAAATCTCTTCCCAACTATTTTGCAATCTATATGGGACGGCTGTCAATCCTTTGGTCCTTAAATGAAACTGGTATACTTTTTTATTTATCACAATTTTCTTTAACCAATTATGTTCTTTAATGCAAGGCCGACAGACAGGTTCCTTAATTTTTCCCCCTTCTATTTTCCTCTTCCATTTTTGCGGTAATGCAATTATTGGGTTGTAATTTTGGGTAGAGCAGACATTTCCATATGTTTTTGTTAGCTGCATGTGTGACATAACTCCACCAGTCCTACCTATGATATCATTTACGAAGATTATACCTTTTTTAAACAAAAAATAATGTTATTTTTTTTTATCAATTAGTATATTTGAGTTTAACCACACTATTTGTTGCATTATTTGTTCTGTCGTTTCTGGAGGATTAAATTGAAATTGCAACCAACTTTATATGGATTGTTTTAGAAATAGTGATATTTGGGAGATGATTTCCTTTTCAAATAACTGAAAGTGAGAGGTTGTAATCTGAATAAAGGGAAAATGCCATTCTTGAACATTGGGTGAGACAATCTGACTAATTTGCTAGAGAACCAGTTCGGATTTAAGTATAACTTTTGTATGACTGAAGCCTTTAGTGAGAGGTCTAATGCTTTAATATTTAATAATTTCTGCCCTCCGAATTCATATTCATGATATAAATAGGCCAGTTTAATTTTGTCTGGCTTGCCGTTCCAAATAAAATTTTATATTTTTTTCTCATATAATTTAATAAACTGTTCACTAGGTGTAGGCAAGGCCATAAGCAAATAAACAAGTATACTGGGATATTACTAAAGAGTTAATCAGGGTGATTTTTCCACAAATAGACAGGTATTTACCTTTCCATTGTAGCAAGATCTTATCTATTTTTACAAACTTTCTATTAAGATTTCTTGGAGTGAGATCATTTATTTCCTTTGGGATATGTATACCGAGTATATCCACATCACCATCAGACCATTGGTAAGCTACACGGTAATATAAAAGCTGTATTTTTTGGTGATCCAATACATGATATAGCACACTTATCATAATTTGGTTGTAATCCAGAGTGGTTCGAAAATGTATATAGATCCTCTATGAGGCTGTGGAGGGATTCTAGTTGTGGATTTAAAAGAAAACATGAATCATCATCAGCGTACAATGACACCTTTGTTTTTAAGCCCTGGATTTCTAATCCCTTGATATTATTGTTGGATCTGAATTTAATAGCTAACATTTCGATGGCAATAATAAATAGATATGCCGATAGTGGACAACCTTGTTTTACTCCTATTGACAGTTTAAAACTTTCTGAGAAATAGCCATTTTTACTATTTTACACCTAGGGTTGACCTATACATGATTTTAATCAATTTTATAAGATATTCTCACATTTATATATAAACTCCAGTCGTACTTTATCAAAAGCCTTTTCAAAGTCTGCTATGAATAGCAGGCCTGGTTTCCCAGATTTTTCATAGTGTTCTATTGTTTCCAGTACTTGCCTTATATTATCTCCAATGTACCGTCCATGTAAAAAACCAGATTAGGATGAATAATGTCCGACAATACCTTTTTAATTCTATGCGCTATACATTTTGCTAGAATTTTTGCATCACAACACTGAAGTGTAAGGGGCCTCCAATTTTTTTAATGGACTGGATCTTTATATTTACCACTTGTGTCCTGTTTCAGGAATAATGAAATCAGACCTTCTTGTTGAGTGTATGATAATCTACCATTTATATAGGAGTGGTTCAAACATGCTAATAACGGTCCTCTGAGTATATTAAAAAATTGTTTGGTATACCTCAACTTGTATGCCATCCAGCCCTGGAGTTTTCCCGGACATAAAGGCTTTAATTGCATCAAGAAGTTCCTCCTCTGTAAATTCACCTTCACATGAGTCTTTCTGTATGGCTGTTAATTTAACATTATCAATAGAAAAAAAATCGACTGAAACAAAAGATGGAGGCGACTGAAACTAAAACATATGTTTAAAGTACTTTGCTTCCTCCTTCAAATCATAATTTGGTGAATCATGGGTGACTCCGTCATTTGTAACCAGTTTCAGTAAATTATTTTTGGTAACATTTGAATCTGGTGCATTCTTCCCCATATTCCATCCAGTTTGCTGTATTTCTATAATATATTACACTTGATCTTTCTTGAATAAGTTCCTCCATTTCTTTTTGTTTTTCCTCTAATTTATTTTGAGCCTCTATGGTACAGTTTTTATTGCTATCTATCTGTTCTGTTAGACCTTAAATTTCCTTTGTTTTTATGGACTCTTTTGACCTAAATTGCTTTTGTTTTAGAGATGAGTACTGAATTGCATGGCCTCTAAAGGCTCATTTACAAGTGCCCCATACAATAAGGGGATTTGCTGTACCTATGTTATGTCGGAATAAAACAGTTATAAATTCCTCTGTCCTAGTTAAAAACAAGTTATCATCCAATAGGCTTTGATTACATTTCCAATATCCTCGCCCACGTGGAGATTCAGTAAGAGTAATGTATATGCCAATTATATGATGGTCCGACCGCATTCTGTCCCCTATCAACACTTTTTAAAATGTTGGTGCCAACGAGAATGACATGAGAAAGGATCTCGCTGTCTCTCTGTCTGTCTTTTTCTGTGTGTCTCTGTCTCTTTCATTCCATGTCTGTCTGTATGTCTGTCTCTGTCTTTCTGTCTGTCTGTCTTTTTTTAGTTGTAACTCGGATGAATTAGCTATTTTTTTGTTGAACAATTGAGCAAACTGAACTGTACTCTATTTTTAGTTACTAAAATACAGGGACATTTAGGAGTGAATTTAAAAGTCCTCAATTCCTAACAGCTAGGAAGGGGTGGCTGAACAGAGCAGTAATTAAACATGATCTTCAATGGGCTATCAGCCTATCGGAGAACAGTTCAGGACACAATTTAAGCAGAAGCCGATACGCTGCTATCTTCCAAGTCCTGAGAACCCTGAGCTCTAATGAACAGCAGGGAATAGGAGAAGCAGGAGAGGAGAGGAGACGTGGATGATTATAATGGCCTTGTACCGCCTGCTAATTGATAAAGCATTATTAGCTGCAGCCCTGTAATAGGACTTGTATTTCATCCGCCCCGTCGGCGAGGAGAGGAGAGAGAGAGAGAGAGAGAGAGAGAGAGAGAGAGAGAGAGAGAGAGAGAGAGAGAGAGAGAGAGAGAGAGAGAGAGAGAGAGAGAGAGAGAGAGAGAGAGAGAGAGAGAGAGAGAGAGAGAGAGAGAGAGAGAGAGAGAGAGAGAGAGAGAGAGAGAGAGAGAGGAGGAGAGAGAGAGAGAGAGAGAGAGAGAGAGAGAGAGAGAGAGAGAGAGAGAGAGAGATAGAAAGAGATAGAGAGAGAGAGAGAGGAGGGAGAGAGAGAAGAAAGATAGGGTGACCAGAAAAAAGCCACAGATGGACATTACCAAAACAAATTATCTAATGATTCTGTCTCTTCATAGCAAAATCTGCAGAGCTGGGAAGATTGTATCCCACATATAAATAACATTATATTGGTAGCAAAAAAAATGTTGTATAATAATTGAAATTGAAATATTCTAAGTTTTGAATCCGGTGTCGTTTTGCGTATCAGTTCATAAACACTATGCTATGGAATCGGTATGTCAAAAATCTCTTCCCAACTATTTTGCAATCTATATGGGACGGCTGTCAATCCTTTGTTCCTTAAATAAAACTGGTATACTTTTTTATTTATCACAATTTTCTTTAACCAATGATGTTCTTTAAAGCAGGGCCGACAGACAAGGTCCTTACTTTTTCCCCCTTCCACTTTCCTCTTCAATTTTTGCGGTAATGCAATTATTGGGTTGTAATTTTGAGTAGAGCAGACATTTCCATATGTTTTTGTTAGCTGCATGTGCGACATAACTCCACCAGTCCTACTTATGATATCATTTACGAAGATTATACCTTTTAATTGTAATTTTTTTTATCAATTAGTATATTTGAGTTTAACCACAATATTTGTTGCACTATTTGTTCTGTCGTTTCCGGAGGATTAAATTGAAATTGCAACCAACTTTCTATGGCTTGTTTAGAAATAGTGATATTTGGGAGATGATTTCCTTTTCAAATAACTGAAAGTGAGAGGTTGTAATCTGAATAAAGAGAAAAAGGCCATTCTTGAACATGGGGTGAGACAATCTGACTAATTTGCTAGAGAACCAGTTCGGATTTAAGTATACATTTTGTATGACTGAAGCTTTTAGTGAGAGGTCTAATGCTTTAATATTTAATAATTTCTGTCCTCCGAATTCATATTCATTATATAAATGGAACTGTTTAATTTTGTCTGGCTTGCCGCTCCAAATTTAATATTTATTTTCTCATATAATTTAAAAAACTGTTCGCTAGGTGTATTTCAACTCTATTTTTGCTAACTTTCTATTAAAATGTATTAGAGTGAGATCATTTATTTCATTTGGGATATGTATTCCGAGTATATCCATATCACCATCAGACCATTTTATTGGTAAACTACATGGTAATATAACATTTTTATTTTTTAGTGATCCAATACATAATATAGTACATTTATCATAACTTGGTTGTAATCCAGAGAGGTTAGAACATGTATCTACATCCTCTATGAGGCTGTGGAGGGATTGAAGTTGTGGATTTAAAAGAAAATATGAATCATCAGTGTACAATGACACCTTTGTTTTTAAGCCCTGGATTTCTAATAATCTGATATTATTACTGGATCTGATTTTAATAGCTAACATTTCGATGGCCACAATAAATAGATATGCCGATAGTGGACAACCTTGTTTTACTCCTCTTGACAGTTTAAAACTTTCTGAGAAGTAACCATTATTTACTATTTTACACCTAGGGTTGACCTATACATGATTTTAATCAATTTTATAAGAGATTCTCCAAAATTGAAATGCTCCAGGCATTTATATATAGACTCCAGTTGTACTTTATCAAATGCCTTTTCAAAGTCTGATATGAATACCAGGCCTGGTTTCCCAGATTTTTCATAGTGTTCTATTGTTTCCAGTACATATATTATCTCCAATGTACCGTCCATGTAAAAAACCTGTCTGATTAGAATTAATAATGTCCGACAATACCTTTTTAATTCTATGCGCTATACATTTTGCTATAATTTTTGCATGACAACCAACACTGAAGTGTGAGGGGCCACCAATTTTTATTAATGGACTGGATCTTTATATTTCCCACTTCTATCCTGTTTCAGTAATAATGAAATCAGACCTTCTTGTTGAGTGTCTGATAATCTACTATTTACATAGGAGTGGTTAAAACATGCTAATAACGGTCCTCTGAGTATATCAAAAAAGGTTTGGTATACCTCGACTGGTATGCATCCAACCCTGGAGTTTTCCCGGATTTAAAGTCTTTAATTGCATCCAGAAGTTCCTCCTCTGTAATTTCACCTTCACATGAGTCTTTCTGTATGGCTGTTGATTCTACATTATCAATAGAAAAAACAATCCTTACAATTAGCTTCAGGTAGAGGAGATGGAGGCGACTGAAATGAAAACATAGGCTTAAAGTACTTTGCTTCCTCCTTCAAAATATAATTTGGTGAATCATGGGTGACTCCGTCAATTGTAACCAGTTTCAGTAAATCATTTTTGGTAACATTTCTATGTTTCTATGTTGAAGATACAAAAATAATTTAGTGCATTTTTCCCCATATTCCATCCAGTTTGCTTTATTTTTATAATATATTACACTTGATCTTTCTTGAATAAGTTTCTCCATTTCTTTTTGATTTTCCTCAAATTTATTCTGAGCCTCTATGTTACAGTTTTTAGTGATATCTATCTGTTCTGTTAGACCTTCTATTTCCATTGTTGGTATGGACTCTTTTGACATAAATTGCTTTTGTTTTCGAGATGAGTACTGAATTGCATGGCCTCTAAAGGCACATTTAAAGTGTCCCATACAATAAGGGGATTTGCTGTACCTATATAATGTCGGAAATAAAACTGTTATAAATTCCTCTGTCCTAGTTTTAAAAAATTATCATCCAATAGGCTTTGATTAAATTTCCATTATCCTCGCCCACGTGGAAATTCAGTAAGAGTAATATATATGTCAATTATATGATGGTCCGACCACATTCTGTCCCCTATCAACACTTTTTTTAACTTTTAGTGTCAACGAGAATGAGATAAGAAAGAAGTCAAGACGACTAGTTTGATTGAGTCTCCGCCATGTATATCTCACTAGATCAGGATATTTAAGCCTCCATATATCTACTAGTTCCAATATATCCATGACATTCATGATTTCCTGAAGAGCATGAGGGTGATAGTTTGTAGTGTGATTTCCTTTACGGTCCATAGAGGTTTTTAAAACAGTATTATAATCTCCCACCATAATAATAGAGTATTGTATTGCTTGCAGGGTTGATAATTTATTATATATATTGTCAAAGAAGTGTGGATAATCATTATTTGGTCCGTAAAGGTTAATGAGCCGTATCTGTTTATGGTCCAATAACATATTTAAAATCATCCATCTACCTTGAGGATCTGTTTGGACAATTTGCACATTCAGATCAAAATTACTGTTAATTAATATCATCACCCCTTTTGAGTTTCTTTGCCGATGGGAGAAGTATATTTCGCCCCCCAGTCCTTTTTCCACACAACTTCATCTAAAATTGTTGAATGAATTTCCTGTAAACAATATACACTGCTCAAAAAAATAAAGGGAACACTAAAATAACACATCCTAGATCTGAATGAATGAAATAATCTTATTAAATACTTTTTCTTTACATACAGTGGGGAAAAAAAGTATTTAGTCAGCCACCAATTGTGCAAGTTCTCCCACTTAAAAAGATGAGAGAGGCCTGTAATTTTCATCATAGGTACACGTCAACTATGACAGACAAAATGAGAAAAAAAAATCCAGAAAATCACATTGTAGGATTTTTAATGAATTTATTTGCAAATTATGGTGGAAAATAAGTATTTGGTCACCTACAAACAAGCAAGATTTCTGGCTCTCACAGACCTGTAACTTCTTCTTTAAGAGGCTCCTCTGTCCTCCACTCGATTACCTGTATTAATGGCACCTGTTTGAACTTGTTATCAGTATAAAATACACCTGTCCACAACCTCAAACAGTCACACTCCAAACTCCACTATGGCCAAGACCAAAGAGCTGTCAAAGGACACCAGAAACAAAAGTGTAGACCTGCACCAGGCTGGGAAGACTGAATCTGCAATAGGTAAGCAGCTTGGTTTGAAGAAATCAACTGTGGGAGCAATTATTAGGAAATGGAAGACATACAAGACCACTGATAATCTCCCTCGATCTGGGGCTCCATGCAAGATCTACCCTGTGGGGTCAAAATGATCACAAGAACGGTGAGCAAAAATCCCAGAACCACACGGGGTACCTAGTGAATGACCTGCAGAGAGCTGGGACCAAAGTAACAAAGCCTACCATCAGTAACACACTACGCCTAGGGGACTCAAATCCTGCAGTGCCAGACGTGTCCCCCTGCTTAAGCCAGTACATGTCCAGGACCGTCTGAAGTTTGCTAGAGTGCATTTGGATGATCCAGAAGAGGATTGGGAGAATGTCATATGGTCAGATGAAACCAAAATATAACTTTTTGGTAACAACTCAACTTGTCGTGTTTGGAGGACAAAGAATGCTGAGTTGCATCCAAAAAACACCATACCTACTGTGAAGCATGGGTGTAGAAACATTATGCTTTGGGGCTGTTTTTCTGCAAAGGGACCAGGACGACTGATCCGTGTAAAGGAAAGAATGAATGGGGCCATGTATCGTGAAATTTTGAGTGAAAACCTCCTTCCATCAGCAAGGGCATTGAAGAAACGTAACTGGGTCTTTCAGCATGACAATGATCCCAAACACACCGCCCGGGCAACGAAGGAGTGGCTTCGTAAGAAGCATTTCAAGGTCCTGGAGTGGCCTAGCCAGTCTCAGATCTCAACCCCATAGAAAATCTTTGGAGGAGTTGAAAGTCTGTGTTGCCCAGCGACAGCCCCAAAACATCACTGCTCTAGAGGAGATCTGCATGGAGGAATGGGCCAAAATACCAGCAACAGTGTGTGAAAACCTTGTGAAGACTTACAGAAAACGTTTGACCTGTGTCATTGCCAACAAAGGGTATATAACAAAGTATTGAGAAACTTTTGTTATTGACCAAATACTTATTTTCCACCATAATTTGCAAATAAATTCATTAAAAATCCTACAATGTGATTTTCTGGATTTTCTTTTCTCATTTTGTCTGTCATAGTTCACGTGTACCTATGATGAAAATGACAGGCCTCTCTCATCTTTTTAAGTGGGAGAACTTGCACAATTGGTGGCTGACTAAATAATTTTTTTCCCCACTGTAGTTGAATGTGCTGACAACAAAATCACACAAAAATTATCAATGGAAATCAAATTTATCAACCCATGGAGGTCTGGATTTGGAGTCACCCTCAAAATTAAAGTGGCTGATCCAACTTTGATGTAATGTCCTTAAAACAAGTCAAAATGAGGCTCAGTAGTGTGTGTGGCCTCCACGTGCCTGTATGACCTCCCTACAATGCCTGGACATGCTCCTGATGAGGTGGCGGATGGTCTCCTGAGGGATCTCCTCCCAGACCTGGACTAAAGCATCCGCCAACTCCTGGACAGTCTGTGGTGCAACGTGGTGTTGGTGGATGGAGCGAGACATGATGTCCCAGATGTGCTCAATTGGATTCAGGTCTGGGGAACGGGCGGGCCAGTCCATAGCATCAATGCCTTCCTCTTGCAGGAACTGCTGACACACTCCAGCCACATGAGGTCTAGCATTGTCTTGCATTAGGAGGGACCCAGGGCCAACCGCACCAGCATATGGTCTCACAAGGGGTCTGAGGATCTCATCTCGGTACCTAATGGCTGTCAGGCTACCTCTGGCGAGCACATGGAGGGCTGTGCGGCCCCCCAAAGAAATGCCACCCCACACCCTGACTGACCCACCGCCAAACCGGTCATGCTGGAGGATGTTGCAGGCAGTAGAACGTTCTCCACGGCGTCTCCAGACTCTGTCACGTCTGTCACGTGCTCAGTGTGAACCTGCTTTCATCTATGAAGAGCACAGGGCGCCAGTGGTGAATTTGCCAATCTTGGTGTTCTCTGGCAAATGCCAAACGTCCTGCACGGTGTTGGGCTGTAAGCACAATGCCCACCTGTGGACGTCGGGCCCTCATACCACCCTCATGGAGTCTGTTTCTGACCGTTTGAGCAGACACATGCACATTTGTGGCCTGCTGGAGGTCATTTTGCAGGGCTCTGGCAGTGCTCCTCCTGCTCCTCCTTGCACAAAGGCGGAGGTAGCAGTCCTGCTGCTGGGTTGTTGCCCTCCTACGGCCTCCTCCATGTCTCCTGATGTACTGGCCTGTCTCCTGGTAGCGCCTCCATGCTCTGGACACTACGCTGACAGACACAGCAAACCTTCTTGCCACAGCTCGCATTGATGTGCCATCCTGGATGAGCTGCACTACCTGAGCCACTTGTGTGGGTTGTAGACTCCGTCTCATGCTACCACTAGAGTGAAAGCACCGCCAGCATTCAAAAGTGACCAAAACATCAGCCAGGAAGCATAGGAACTGAGAAGTGGTCTGTGGTCACCACCTGCAAAACCAGTCCTTTATTGGGGGTGTCTTGCTAATTGCCTATAATTTCCACCTGTTGTCTATTCCATTTGCACAACAGCATGTGAAATGTATTGTCAATCAGTGTTGCTTCCTAAGTGGACAGTTTTATTTCACAGAAGTGTGATTGACTTGGAGTTACATTGTGTTGTTTAAGTGTTCCCTTTATTGTTTTGAGCAGTGTATATTATATTCCTTCTCTTTGAGCCATGTAAATATTGTTCATCTTTTGTTATTATCTGCTAAGCCATTACAATTATAACTGGCTATACTTATTTCACCATTTACCATAATGAGATACAAGTTTCAAATCTATTTATCATAATATATATTTGTAAATTTACCATTAAAAAGTTCAATAGTGATTGAGTGTCCATATAGCTGTACCATGATATTTGCATTGCTACTAAGTAAACCTCCAATCGTTCTCCACTATTCCACCCGCTAAAGCCCCTCCACATCCCAGGTTGGGTTGTCATCCCAGTGCCCGGCAGACCACCCCCGTCCCCCCCGGATCCCTAGGCCACCCGAGAGGCCAGGACCCCATTCTTCGAAAACAGTACACCCACAGAACAGAAGCAGATCAACCTCTAAAAGTACTTCCAATGCTCTCACCTCAATATGCTTTATGTATATATATATATATATATATATATATATATATATATATATATATATATATATATATATATATATATATATATATACTATTCAAATATCTTACGTTTCTTAATTTCCATCATTAACAATTAATATGCATAATAATGTCGGCAGTTCATGCGAAGGATTGCTACATTCCATGTAACCCTAACCAGGATTTTATTACATTACATTTTTATCAAGCAGTTATTATTACATCCTTACCCCCTTGCAACAGATGTGGGATACACACACACACACACACACACATGCACGCAGGCACGCACGCACGCACGCACACACACACACACACACACACACACGTACGCACGCACGCACGCACGCACACACGCACGCACGCACGCACGCACGCACGCACACACACACACACACACACACACACACACACACACACACACACACACACACGCACACATAAACACACACACACACACACACACACACACATAAACACACACACACACACGCACGCACGCACGCACGCACGCACGCACACACACACACACACACACACACACACACACACACACACACACACACACACACACACACACACACACACACACACACACACACTCAACCCTTTTCGTCCACAATTAACCATAAGCTCAGACGCTCAACGGTTGTTACATCCCAGAGCCCAACTCAAGAAAGGACCTGATTTACGAATGCATATACAGTTACAGCTGTTTGAGAAAGCATGCAAGATTGAGCAAAAAAATTGCAACAATTTTTAGATTTGATTAACCAATGTCAAGTCCTAGGTGATGGAGATCAGATCCACCCCCTTCCACTGAAACACACACACGCTGGTCCCCCGTTGTGACCAGGTTCCCAAGCATCTCCGTGCGGTCAGACCTTTGATTATTTTGTGCCACCAGGGCCACAATAATATGCCCCCTCTCTGATTGTCCGAGTGTGACCCCCTCCCCATGGGTTACTGCAGCCAGTGTTGCCAGCACTGCCACTACCTGGGTGGGGGTACCCCATAGGCTAGTTACAAGGTCGTCAAGGTTCTCATTAGCAGAGAGTTGAGAATTTGAATTGAGAATTTCCTTGTGTATTATTCTCTCCCATCAGGGGGCTCTGGCTTTGTAGGACCAACCCTGCCAGGCAGGCTCAGAATCTTGAGGGGGCGGTGCTGCTCTAGTAGGTCTCTGACCACATTTATCTTTCTGTTTTGGCTGCATATAGGCAACTCACAGCAGGTCCATAAAACATATGGGGACGTCTCTTTGGTGTATGGGTCGCTCAGGTGGGTGTCTAGGATATAGGGTTGGGGACCGTTCCATCATGATAGGACATAAAAAAAAAAAAATTAGATGTATACTTTATTTTAAAATATATATCCCTCATCTGCACAAAATTGAAAGCTCTCTCACAACCCCTACTCACAGACACACATTGGTTCTCGTATATGCAACCATTTCCTTTCTCACTCACTTAACGCCACACTTATTCAAACACAAAAACGCACACCACACCTTCCATCACAATACATCCACACATACCCACATACTGTGCCTTCTGTGTCTTCTGTTCGCTATGTTTTTATCTCCACTATGTTGATTGAGTGATTTTGTGTTCCAATTAATTATATTTGAAGATGTATTGTTTTGCTAGTTATCCTTTCTCCTAGTGCCGTCTTATCCATTTATAAAATACTATAAATGGGAAATTGAATAGTAATTATTTTCCATCATTCCCTATCTTAAAAGGTACAGTGTAATTGTACTATATTTATTTAACAATTGTTTTATTGTATTGCTTTTCTCTCTATTTATTTATTATTACAATCCCTAACATGGCTAGTATTGGGTGTTCCATTATTCGACTCCTCTATGAGAACTTTGTATTATTTAGAATAGCAATGGAGTAGTCTTTGTGTCTCGGAACATTTGGTTGTCAATATACAGTTTATCGACTACCAGAGCAACACGCTTCCCTTTTGATCTATTGTCCTTGAAGATTGGGTACAGAACTTTACACGTTATTGTTTGCTTTTTATAATGTCAATCAACGAAGCCTCACACTTAGGCCCCGAGACCCAGAGAAATTGAGCATAAATTGCAGGGTGCTCGTATGTGCAATTTGGTTTTGATTCAAACCGTAGGCTTATAAAGAAAGCCTCAAATGTTATTCTATTGTCACGTTAATCACTGTCATTACCGCTACCCCTAAAGTAGTCTGCACGACTTCACATTCAGATATGTCAATTTACTTACTTTGACTTCTCAGAGGACAGGGCTCAGACTGAACATTGGTATCCTCCAAAATGGCACCCTATTCCCGACATTGTGCACTACTTTTGACCAGATAGGTTATCCCTACGTGCCCTATATATGCAATAGTGTGCCATTTGGTAGACAGACTCTGTATTTGCCTTGGCGGGGTGGGGGGTAGTAGGGGAGCCGGGTTGGATACATGATAACGAGGGGGCAGGCTGTCTGACGTGTTGGAGCCACTCTGTGCTTAGAGGTAATCAGGGGCAGAGTGTCTTAGCAATTTACCTCGCCGTGGTGGCCAATCAATCGCATAGAGAGGGCAAGGAAATGATTCAGCCACAGAGGCCAGAGCAGAGAGAGCAGAGAGAGAGAGTGAGCAGAGAGAGCAGAGAGAGAGAGAGAGAGAGCAGAGAGAGAGAGAGAGAGAGAGCAGAGAGAGAGAGAGCAGAGAGCGAGAGAGCAGAGAGAGAGAGAGCAGAGAGAGAGAGAGAGAGAGCGAGAGAGAGAGAGAGAGAGAGAGAGAGCAGAGAGAGAGAGAGAGAGCAGAGAGAGCAGAGAGAGAGCAGAGAGAGAGAGAGAGAGAGAGAGAGAGAGAGCAGAGAGAGAGAGAGAGAGAGAGAGAGAGAGCAGAGAGAGCGAGAGAGAGAGAGAGAGAGAGAGAGCAGAGAGAGAGAGCAGAGAGAGAGAGAGAGAGAGAGCAGAGAGAGAGAGAGAGAGAGAAGAGAGAGAGAGAGCAGAGAGAGAGCAGAGAGAGAGAGCAGAGAGAGAGAGAGCAGAGAGAGAGAGAGAGACAGAGACAGAGAGAGAGAGACAGAGAGAGAGAGACAGAGAGAGAGAGAGACAGAGAGAGAGAGAGAGAGAGAGAGGCAGAGAGAGAGAGAGAGAACCAGGAGAGTAAATATAGAGAGTTGATTAGAATTCAGAACACTTTATTCCATCCAATCAATTTCCATGATCCAATTCTACCCATTATGTGCCAGTAGTGAATTCTGACGGAGTGCGCACACACAGAGACATGCACGAACACACACACGGTGTGGTGCCAAGACAACAACCTTTCCCCTCAACGTCACAACACAAAAGGTGCTGATCGTGGACTGCAAGGAAACGGAGGGCCAGGCACACCCCCATTCACATCGACGGGGCTGTAGTGGAGCAGGTTGAGAGCTTCAGGTTACTCAGTGTCCACATCACTAAGTGTTGTGTATTCATATTCTAGTTTTGTCCCTTTAGGGCACTTGTAGTACCCCCCCTTGCTTACGTACATTGGAATGCTTGGAATGTTTTGTCCTGTGAAACGCGTTAAACAATGCCCACGTTAGTTTCTACTCCAGTCTCATGTCCTGTCCTTATACAGTATTAGTTGTATAAGTAATGCAGTAATGAGGAAGAAAAAGTTCTCACGTTCGTGTTCTTTCTTTTTCGGTAGAAAGTTTAGAGTTTAATTATTTTTAT
Source organism: Coregonus clupeaformis (assembly GCF_020615455.1). NCBI lineage: Eukaryota > Metazoa > Chordata > Actinopteri > Salmoniformes > Salmonidae > Coregonus > Coregonus clupeaformis. Next base: position 124,935 of record NC_059231.1, on the reverse strand, counting down.
TTATTTTTTCGCTTGTAGAACGACACAAAGGAAATGTGGAGCTTGCCAGTCGAGTGACGCTAGCTAGCTTCTGATGTCACAGCAACGAGAGCCTCGGGGGAAGAGTTTCACTGTGAGTGAAAATGGAGTAAGGGATCATCTGAAAAGTGTGAGAAAGAAAAATAAAAAACCGAAAATGTCTGCAGTGGTCGGAACGTTTGATGAATCCGTGGAACAATGGAGTTCTTACACAGAATATTTTGAGTACTTTGTGTTGGCAAATGGAATTAATGCAGAAGTCGTTGTGTCAACATTTCTGACTGTTATGGGAGGAAAAATATTAAATCTACTGCGCAGCCTAGTAACGCCTGAAAAACCTGCTGATAAATCATATGATGAAAACGTGGCTACCTTAAAAGGACATTATTCTCCCAAACCACCGATCATCGCAGAGAGATTCAGGTTTCATGAGAGAAATCAAGAGGAGGGGGAATCAATCTCACAGTGTGTGTCTGTATGTAAACAGGTATCTGAACACTGTGAATTTGGGCGATCCCTGAGTGGCACTATACGTAACAGGTTAGTGTGCGGCATGCGCAGCGAGGCAATTCAGAAACGCCTTTTGACTGAGAGTAATTTAACGTTGCAGAGAGCAATAGAAGTGAATGGAAATGACAATTAAAGACACACAGCGGAGAAAGTGCATAAGGTGTCTATGAATTTTTTTTTTAAACAAGCCGTGCTGTGGGAAACCAGGTCACCAAGCAGAGGAGTGTTGGTGCAAAGTGCAGAAGTTGTGGGAAAAAGGGTCACATCGAAACGTGCATGTAAAAAAAACAAAACGACACAATCAAACAAAACAAACTGAACAAAGAAAAAGCGACATCAGGAAGTACAGAAAGTGCATGAAATGGAACACACAGAGGACGAACGAAGTGATACCCGGTCTGAAGGGGAAGAATCTTAGCATGTTTTGTCCATTTCAGACACACCGCTACTGGATGGAAAAGCAGTACGGATGCAAGTGGACGCTGGAGCAGCCGTATCAATGCTGTCTGAGGCTGTATACAAGGATAAACTACATCACCTCTACACCACAGCCCACAAAAGATGACGCTGAAAACATACACCGGTGAGATTGTTCCAGTGAGAGGAGGCGTGATTGTTACAGTGGAGCTCAACAAACAGAAGGTAAAGCTACATTGTGAAAGGCAACCATCCAGCATTGCTAGGATGCACATGGCCGGAAAAGATCAAACTGGCAGGAAATTCACATGGTTGCAAAAGAGGACACGAACCTACAAGGGATATTGAGGAAACCCGCGGATGTGTTCAATGGGGAACTTGGCGGTATGAAGGACGTAACAGTTAAACTGACCGTGAAACCAGACAGCAAGCCAAAATGCTTCAACGCTAGACCTGTCCCATACGCCATAAAACCAATAGTTGAAACTGAGCTAAACAGACTAGTCGAGAGCGGAGTATTGGATCCAGTGAATATTAGTGAATGGGCTACACCCGTCATTCCAGTCATAAAAAAATACGGATCACTCAGACTCTGTGGTGATTTCAAAGTCACCATTAACCCAGTCTTGACTGCTGAAAAATATCCACTGCCCCTCATTGAAGACCTCTTTTCTGGTTTAGCTGGAGGACTGAAAATTCAGTAAGATAGACTTATGTCAGGCCTATCTACAGATGCATGTGGACCAAGAGTCACAGGAACGGTTGTACCAATAGTGACTCACAAAGGACTGTACAGGAACTGTTGACCATAGTGACTCACAAAGGACTGTACAGTTACCTGAGGCTTCCTTTTTGGAATCACCTTTTTGGAATCACCTCAGCTCAGGCTTTAGTCAGCTTCTGGAGACCTACCATGACTACGAGCCATCACCTGAACATCCACCGCAGCAACCTACCAATGTGGAACGTGCTCCAGATTCACCTGAACCAGCCAGAATGTTCCAGACTCTTCTGAACCAGCCAGAGTGCCTACTCAGGGTACTGTTCCACCCCAGTCTGAGCATACACCATCACCACTTAGACTCAGAGACAATGTGATAGATTCACCTGTACGTCGTCATTACCCTGCAAGAGAAAGACGACCCCCTGAAAGGTGTAATTTTTAAGGATCTATCATTGTCCACACACACCAACACAACAACGACTCTACCCCCTCAGGAGGCTTCTACAGCTGCACCATCGAGAGCATCTTGACTGGCTGCATCACCGCCTGGTATGGCAACTGCTTGGCCTCCGACCGCAAGGCACTACAGAGGGTAGTGCGTACGGCCCAGTACATCACTGGGGCCGAGCTCCCTGCCATCCAGGGCCTCTATACCAGGCGGTGTCAGAGGAAGACCCTAAAAATGATAAAAGACTCCATCCACCAGTCATAGACTGTTCTCTCTGCTACTGCATGGCAAACGGTACCGATGCACCAAGTCTGGAACCAACTGGACCCTGAACAGCTTCTACCCCCAAGCCATAAGACTGCTAAATAGTTAGTTAAATAGTTAACCAATAGCTACCCAGACTATCTGCATTGACTCTTTTTACACTAACTTTTCTGACTCATCACATACGCTGCTGCTGTTTATTATCTGTCCCTTTATTCCCAGTTATATGGACATATCTACCTCAATGACCTCGTTCCCCCGCACATGGACTCAGTACTGGTACCCCGTGTATATAGCCAAGTTATCATGGACTCAGTACTGGTACCCCGTGTATACAGCCAAGTTATCATGGACTCAGTACTGGTACCCCGTGTATATAGCCAAGTTATCATGGACTCAGTACTGGTAACCCGTGTATACAGCCAAGTTATCATGGACTCAGTACTGGTACCCCGTGTATACAGCCAAGTTATCATGGACTCAGTACTGGTACCCGTATATAGCCAAGTTATCATGGACTCAGTACTGGTACCCGTGTATACAACCGGGTTATCATGGACTCAGTACTGGTACCCCGTGTATACAGCCAAGTTATCATGGACTCAGTACTGGTACCCGTGTATATAGCCAAGTTATCATGGACTCAGTACTGGTACCCCGTGTATACAGCCAAGTTATCATGGACTCAGTACTGGTACCCCGTGAATACAGCCAAGTTATCATGGACTCAGTACTGGTACCCCTTGTATACAGCCAAGTTATCATGGACTCAGTACTGGTACCCCGTGAATACAGCCAAGTTATCATGGACTCAGTACTGGTACCCTGTGTGTACAGCCAAGTTATCATGGACTCAGTACTGGTACCCCTTGTATACAGCCAAGTTATCATGGACTCAGTACTGGTACCCCGTGAATACAGCCAAGTTATCATGGACTCAGTACTGGTACCCCGTGTATACAGCCAAGTTATCATGGACTCAGTACTGGTACCCCCTGTATACAGCCAAGTTATCATGGACTCAGTACTGGTACCCCGTGTATATAGCCAAGTTATCATGGACTCAGTACTGGTACCCCGTGTATACAGCCAATTTATCATGGACTCAGTACTGGTACCCCGTGTATACAGCCAAGTTATCATGGACTCAGTACTGGTACCCCTTGTATATAGCCAAGTTATCATGGACTCAGTACTGGTACCCCTTGTATACAGCCAAGTTATCATGGACTCAGTACTGGTACCCCGTGTATATAGCCAAGTTATCATGGACTCAGTACTGGTACCCCGTGTATACAGCCAAGTTATCATGGACTCAGTACTGGTACCCAGTGTATACAGCCAAGTTATCATGGACTCAGTACTGGTACCCCGTGTATATAGCCAAGTTATCATGGACTCAGTACTGGTACCCCGTGTATACAGCCAAGTTATTGTTACTCATTGTGGATCTATTATACATTGTATTATTATGTTTTTGCTTTTCTATTATTTCTCTATTCTCTTGTCTCTCTCTGCGTTGTTGGGAAGGACCTGTCAGGAAGCATTTCACTGTTGGTCTACACCTGTTGTTTACGATGCATGTGACGAATAAAACTTGATTTTTATTCGATTTGGTTTGATTTGACACACATGCACGATACTAGTTGCCACTTGCCATCACATAAACACACACACACACACACACACACACACACTCGCACACTCGCACACACACACACACACATACACACACACACTCGCACACACACACACACACACACACATAAACACACACACACACACACACACTCGCACACTCGCACACATACACACACACAAACACACACACACACACACACACTCGCACACTCGCACACACACACACACACACTCGCACACTCGCACACACACACACACACACACACATACACACACACACACACTGCACACACACACACACACACACACACAGACAATGAAGTTTAAAATTAGCCTAGTTTAATTCAGACAATGAGTAATTAGAATTTGACTGTTAGTCTACACCTGTTGTTTATGATGACGAATAACATTTTATTTTATTTTGATTTGGTTTGATTTGACACACAGAGGCACACACTCACACACACAAACACACACACACATACTTACACACACAAACACACACACTCACACTCACACACACACACACACACACACACACACACACACACACACACACACTCACACACACACACACACACACACACACACACACACACACACACACACACTCACACACACACACACTCACACACACACACAGGCAGGTACACGTTGGCAGTGTGAGGGATAATTCACTAGTTAGAGTCGTTATAATAACAGAGATGCAGTCAGTCTCAGGCAGAACAGAATAAGAACGACTGTGTATTTCATGTCTTTCAAGTGGGAAAGGTGATGGTAAATGACATGGTGATGTAGCCTGCAGTTAGACGAACACTTCACATCCATCAACTACATAGAATCAGTGACTGTTATGCCAAGAAAAAAAGAGACTAAAAATACTTTAATCACCACACTACTCTCACTGATTAGT
>NC_059231.1:107500-115000 GCF_020615455.1 Coregonus clupeaformis | reverse complement strand
TTACATTGTCATTTACTGTAGCCGGGGATAAAGCCAAGCCAACCACTGTTACATTGTCATTGGTCATTGTCATTAGTCACAGGACAGCAGACAACATCATACCTACAGTACATCACTGTAGTCACAGGACAGCAGACAGCATCACACCTACAATACATTACTGTAGTCACAGGACAGCAGACAGCATCACACCTACAATACATTACTGTAGTCACAGGACAGCAGACAACATCACACCTACAATACATTACTGTAGTCACAGGACAGCAGACAACATCACACCTACAATACATTACTGTAGTCACAGGACAGCAGACAGCATCACACCTACAGTACATTACTGTAGTCACAGGACAGCAGACAACATCACACCTACAGTACATTACTGTAGTCACAGGACAGCAGACAACATCACACCTACAATACATTACTGTAGTCACAGGACAGCAGACAACATCACACCTACAGTACATTACTGTAGTCACAGGACAGCAGACAACATCACACCTACAATACATTACTGTCGTCACAGGACAGCAGACAGCATCACACCTACAATACATTACTGTAGTCACAGGACAGCAGACAACATCACACCTACAATACATTACTGTAGTCACAGGACAGCAGACAACATCACACCTACAATACATTACTGTAGTCACAGGACAGCAGACAACATCACACCTACAATACATTACTGTAGTCACAGGACAGCAGACAACATCACACCTACAGTACATTACTGTAGTCACAGGACAGCAGACAGCATCACACCTACAATACATTACTGTAGTCACAGGACAGCAGACAACATCACACCTACAGTACATTACTGTAGTCACAGGACAGCAGACAACATCACACCTACAATACATTACTGTAGTCACAGGACAGCAGACAACATCACACCAACAGTCCATTACTGTAGTCACAGGACAGCAGACAACATCACACCTACAGTACATTACTGTAGTCACAGGACAGCAGACAACATCACACCTACAATACATTACTGTAGTCACAGGACAGCAGACAACATCACACCTACAGTGCATTACTGTAGTCACAGGACAGCAGACAACATCACACCTACAGTACATTACTGTAGTCACAGGACAGCAGACAGCATCACACTTACAGTACATTACTGTAGTCACAGGACAGCAGACAACATCACACCTACAGTACATTACTGTAGTCACAGGACAGCAGACAACATCACACCTACAATACATTACTGTAGTCACAGGACAGCAGACAACATCACACCTACAGTGCATTACTGTAGTCACAGGACAGCAGACAACATCACACCTACAATACATTACTGTAGTCACAGGACAGCAGACAGCATCACACCTACAATACATTACTGTAGTCACAGGACAGCAGACAGCATCACAACTACAATACATTACTGTAGTCACAGGACAGCAGACAACATCAAACCTACAATACATTACTGTAGTCACAGGACAGCAGACAACATCACACCTAGAGTACATTACTGTAGTCACAGGACAGCAGACAACATCACACCTACAGTACATTACTGTAGTCACAGGACAGCAGACAACATCACACCTACAGTACATTACTGTAGTCACAGGACAGCAGACAGCATCACACCTACAGTACATTACTGTAGTCACAGGACAGCAGACAACATCACACCTACAGTACATTACTGTAGTCACAGGACAGCAGACAACATCACACCTACAATACATTACTGTAGTCACAGGACAGCAGACAGCATCACACCTACAATACATTACTGTAGTCACAGGACAGCAGACAACATCACACCTACAGTACATTACTGTAGTCACAGGACAGCAGACAACATCACACCTACAATACATTACTGTAGTCACAGGACAGCAGACAACATCACACCTACAGTACATTACTGTAGTCACAGGACAGCAGACAGCATCACACCTACAATACATTACTGTAGTCACAGGACAGCAGACAACATCACACCTAGAGTACATTACTGTAGTCACAGGACAGCAGACAACATCACACCTACAGTACATTACTGTAGTCACAGGACAGCAGACAACATCACACCTACAGTACATTACTGTAGTCACAGGACAGCAGACAACATCACACCTACAGTACATTACTGTAGTCACAGGACAGCAGACAACATCACACCTACAGTACATTACTGTAGTCACAGGACAGCAGACAGCATCACACCTACAGTACATTACTGTAGTCACAGGACAGCAGACAGCATCACACCTACAATACATTACTGTAGTCACAGGACAGCAGACAACATCACACCTACATTACATTACTGTAGTCACAGGACAGCAGACAGCATCACACCTACAATACATTACTGTAGTCACAGGACAGCAGACAACATCACACCTACAGTACATTACTGTAGTCACAGGACAGCAGACAACATCACACATACAATACATTACTGTAGTCACAGGACAGCAGACAACCTCACACCTACAGTACATTACTGTAGTCTCAGGACAGCAGACAGCATCACACCTACAATACATTACTGTAGTCACAGGACAGCAGACAACATCACACCTACAGTACATTACTGTAGTCACAGGACAGCAGACAGCATCACATCTACAATACATTACTGTAGTCACAGGACAGCAGACAGCATCACACCTACAATACATTACTGTAGTCAAAGGACAGCAGACAACATCACACCTACAGTACATTACTGTAGTCACAGGACAGCAGACAACATCACACCTACAGTACATTACTGTAGTCACAGGACAGCAGACAACATCACACCTACAGTACATTACTGTAGTCACAGGACAGCAGACAACATCTCACCTACAGTACATTACTGTAGTCACAGGACAGCAGACAACATCACACCTACAGTACATTACTGTAGTCACAGGACAGCAGACAACATCACACCTACAGTACATTACTGTAGTCGCAGGACAGCAGACAGCATCACACCTACAATACATTACTGTAGTCACAGGACAGCAGACAGCATCACACCTACAATACATTACTGTAGTCACAGGACAGCAGACAGCATCACAACTACAATACATTACTGTAGTCACAGGACAGTAGACAACATCACACCTACAATACATTACTGTAGTCACAGGACAGCAGACAACATCACACCTACAGTACATTACTGTAGTCACAGGACAGCAGACAACATCACACCTACAGTACATTACTGTAGTCACAGGACAGCAGACAACATCACACCTACAGTACATTACTGTAGTCACAGGACAGCAGACAGCATCACACCTACAATACATTACTGTAGTCACAGGACAGCAGACAACATCACACCTACAATACATTACTGTAGTCACATGACAGCAGACAGCATCACACCTACAATACATTACTGTAGTCACAGGACAGCAGACAACATCACACCTACAGTACATTACTGTAGTCACAGGACAGCAGACAACATCACACCTACAATACATTACTGTAGTCACATGACAGCAGACAACATCACACCTACAATACATTACTGTAGTCACAGGACAGCAGACAACATCACACCTACAGTACATTACTGTAGTCACAGGACAGCAGACAGCATCACACCTACAATACATTACTGTAGTCACAGGACAGCAGACAACATCACACCTACAGTACATTACTGTAGTCACAGGACAGCAGACAGCATCACACCTACAATACATTACTGTAGTCACAGGACAGCAGACAGCATCACACCTACAATACATTACTGTAGTCACATGACAGCAGACAACATCACACCTACAGTACATTACTGTAGTCACAGGACAGCAGACAGCATCACACCTACAATACATTACTGTAGTCACATGACAGCAGACAACATCACACCTACAGTACATTACTGTAGTCACAGGACAGCAGACAGCATCACACCTACAATACATTACTGTAGTCACAGGACAGCAGACAACATCACACCTACAGTACATGACTGTAGTCACAGGACAGCAGACAACATCACACCTACAGTACATTACTGTAGTCACAGGACAGCAGACAACATCACACCTACAGTACATTACTGTAGTCACAGGACAGCAGACAACATCACACCTACAGTACATTACTGTAGTCACAGGACAGCAGACAACATCACACCTACAATACATTACTGTAGTCACAGGACAGCAGACAACATCACACCTACAGTACATTACTGTAGTCACAGGACAGCAGACAGCATCACACCTACAGTACATTACTGTAGTCACAGGACAGCAGACAGCATCACACCTACAATACATTACTGTAGTCACAGGACAGCAGACAACATCACACCTACAGTACATTACTGTAGTCACAGGACAGCAGACAGCATCACACCTACAGTACATTACTGTAGTCACAGGACAGCAGACAGCATCACACCTACAATACATTACTGTAGTCACAGGACAGCAGACAACATCACACCTACAGTACATTACTGTAGTCACAGGACAATAGACAGCATCACACCTACAATACATTACTGTAGTCACAGGACAGCAGACAACATGACACCTACAGTACATTACTGTAGTCACAGGACAGCAGACAGCATCACACCTACAATACATTACTGTAGTCACAGGACAGCAGACAACATCACACCTACAATACATTACTGTAGTCACAGGACAGCAGACATCATCACACCTACAATACATTACTGTAGTCACAGGACAGCAGACAGCATCACACCTACAATACATTACTGTAGTCACAGGACAGTAGACAACATCACACCTACAGTACATTACTGTAGTCACATGACAGCAGACAACATCACACCTACAGTACATTACTGTAGTCACAGGACAGCAGACAACATCACACCTACAGTACATTACTGTAGTCACAGGACAGCAGACAACATCACACCTACAATACATTACTGTAGTCACAGGACAGCAGACAACATCACACCTACAGTGCATTACTGTAGTCACAGGACAGCAGACAACATCACACCTACAGTACATTACTGTAGTCACAGGACAGCAGACAGCATCACACCTACAGTACATTACTGTAGTCACAGGACAGCAGACAACATCACACCTACAATACATTACTGTAGTCACAGGACAACAGACAGCATCACACCTACAATACATTACTGTAGTCACAGGACAGTAGACAGCATCACACCTACAATACATTACTGTAGTCACAGGACAGCAGACAGCATCACACCCACAATACATTACTGTAGTCACAGGACAGCAGACAACATCACACCTACAATACATTACTGTAGTCACAGGACAGCAGACAACACCACACCTACAGTACATTACTGTAGTCACAGGACAGCAGACAACATCACACCTACAGTACATGACTGTAGTCACAGGACAGCAGACAACATCACACCTACAGTACATTACTGTAGTCACAGGACAGCAGACAACATCACACCTACAATACATTACTGTAGTCACAGGACAGCAGACAACATCACACCTACAGTACATTACTGTAGTCACAGGACAGCAGACAGCATCACACCTACAGTACATTACTGTTGTCACAGGACAGCAGACAGCAGCACACCTACAATACATTACTGTAGTCACAGGACAGCAGACAACATCACACCTACAGTACATTACTGTAGTCACAGGACAGCAGACAACATCACACCTACAATACATTACTGTAGTCACAGGACAGCAGACAGCATCACACCTACAATACATTACTGTAGTCACATGACATCAGCCAACATCACACCTACAATACATTACTGTAGTCACAGGACAGCAGACAACATCACACCTACAGTACATTACTGTAGTCACAGGACAGCAGACAGCATCACACCTACAATACATTACTGTAGTCACAGGACAGCATCACACCTACAGTACATTACTGTAGTCACAGGACAGCAGACAACATCACACCTACAGTACATTACATTACAATAGTCAGTTTCCAAGCATTTTGAGATATGGCATCTGCCATGTAATCAGTCAGGAACACCGCTCATACTGTATTTATCTGTCCATGATACATCTAGTCAGACAGGACCCCACTAATATCTATCTGTCCATGATACATGTAGTCAGACAGGACCCCACTAATATCTATCTGTCCATGATACATCTAGTCAGACAGGATCCCACTAATAGCTATCTGTCAATAATACATCTAGTCAGACAGGACCCCACTAATAGCTATCTGTCCATGATACATCTAGTCAGACAGGACCCCACTAATATCTATCTGTCCATGATACATGTAGTCAGACAGGACCCCACTAGTATATATCTGTCCATGATACATGTTGTCAGACAGGACCCCACTAATATCTATCTGTCCATGATACATCTAGTCAGACAGGACCCCACTAATATCTATCTGTCCATGATACATCTAGTCAGACAGGACCCCACTAATATATATCTGTCCATGATACATGTTGTCAGACAGGACCCCACTAATATCTATCTGTCCATGATACATCTAGTCAGACAGGACCCCACTAATATCTATCTGTCCATGATACGTCTAGTCAGACAGGACCCCACTAATATCTATCTGTCCATGATACATCTAGTCAGACAGGACCCCACTAATATCTATCTGTCCATGATACATCTAGTCAGACAGGACCCCACTAATATCTGTCCAGCCATGTCGGGTAACTTGGCTGATTTTTTCGCTCCACCCCACCCTCCTTCCCTCCACTCCTCCACTTTCCCTGTTCCCCTCACTCCCTCCTTCTGTCCTCCCTCCTCTCCCTACCTCCCTCCCTCCCTCCCTCCCTCCCTCCCTCCCTCCTCTTCCCACCCCAACACTCTCCTCCCTCCCTCCCTCCCTCCTCTTCCCACCCCAACACTCTCCTCCCTCCCTTCCTCCCTCCCTCCCTCCTCTTCCCACCCCAACACTCTCCTCCCTCCCTTCATCACGGTGACAGTGAACGGCGGTTGGTCTACCTGGACAACGTGGTCGGCGTGCAGCGCAGTTTGTGGGCGGGGCTGGCAGAGGCGGAGCCGCAGCTGCACCAATCCCACGCCGCTGAATGGGGGCATGGCCTGCGACGGACAGAATGTCCAGAAAAGCGCCTGCACCGCCACCTGCCCAGGTAACACCGCCCGCTTGACCGCTCGTCTCCCAGGCATTCAGCTAGGTTACTTCCTGTCCTGAGGCTTCATCTCTGCTTGGCTGTGATTGGCTTAGCACGGTTTGGCTTCCTGTGGATCATTTCAATTTTAGCGTTTTAGATACATCATTAGATCATCTTTAGTTTGAGATTGGCTGCCCTTTTTTGCCTGTTTTTCCATCCATTTATTTTGCCATTAGGTAGAATTATTAAACTGGTGATCAGGTTGGTTGGTTGGTTGGTTGGTTGGTTGGTTGGTTGGTTGTGATTAGATTGGTTTGAGTAGAGTGGTAAAATAGACTTTTGTCTCATCAGTCTGTATCCACATCTCTGTTTCTCCTCCCTCTAGTCTG
>NC_059231.1:97500-102500 GCF_020615455.1 Coregonus clupeaformis | reverse complement strand
AAGTACAAATGGGAAAATAAATAAACATAAATATGGGTTGTATTTACAACGGTGTTTGTTCTTCACTGGTTGCCCTTTTCTTGTGGCAACAGGTCACAAATCTTGCAGCTGTGATGGCACACTGTGGTTTTTCACCCAGTAGATAAGGGAGTTTATCAAAATTGGGTTTTTGTTTTCGAATTCTTTGTGGATCGCTGTAATCTGAGGGAAATATGTGTCTCTAATATGGTCATACATTTGGCAGGAGGTTAGGAAGTGCAGCTCAGTTTCCACCTCATTTTGTGGGCAGTGTGCACATAGCCTGTCTTCTCTTGAGAGCCAGGTCTGCCTACGGCGGCCTTTCTCAATAGCAAGGCTATGCTCACTGAGTCTGTACATAGTCAAAGCTTTCCTTAAGTTTGGGTCAGTCACAGTGGTCAGGTATTCTGCCACTGTGTACTCTCTGTTTAGGGCCAAATAGCATTATAGTTTTCTCTGTTTTTTTGTTTGTTCTTTCCAATGTGTCAAGTAATTATCTTTTTGTTTTCTCATGATTTTGTTGGTTCTAATTGTGTTGTTGTTGTCCTGGGGCTCTGTGGGGTCTCTTTGTGTTTGTGAACAGAGTCCCAGGACAAGCTTACTTAGGGGACTATTCTCCAAGTTCATATCTCTGTAGGTGATGGCTTTGTTATGGAAGGTTTGGGAATTACTTCCTTTAAAGTGGTTATAGAATTTAACGGCTCTTTTCTGGATTTTGCTAATTAGTGGGTATTGGCCTAATTCTGCTCTGCATGCATTATTTGGTGTTTTTCGTTGTACACGGAGGATATTTTTTGCAGAATTCTGCATGCAGAGTCTCAATTTGGTGTTTGTCCCATTTTGTGAATTCTTGGTTGGTGAGCGGACCCCAGACCTCACAACCATAAAGGGCAATGGGTTCTATAACTGATTCAAGTATTTTTAGCCAGATCCTATTGGTATGTCAAATGTTATGTTCCTTTTGATGGCATAGAAGGCCCTTCTTGCCTTGTCTCTCAGATCGTTCACAGCTTTGTGGAAGTTACCTGTGGCTCTGATGTTTAGGTCGAGGTATGTATAGTTTTTTGTGTGCTCTAGGGCAACAGTGTCTAGATGGAATTTGTATTTGTGGTCCTGGCAACTGTACCTTTTTTGGAACACCATTATTTTTGTCTTCCTGAGATTTACTGTCAGGGCCCAGGTCTGACAGAATCTGTGCAGAAGATCTAGGTGCTGCTGTAGGCCCTCCTTGGTTGGTGACAGAAGCACCAGATCCTCAGCAATCAGTAGACATTTGACTTCAGATTCTAGTAGGGTGAGGCCGGGTGCTGCAGACTGATCTAGTGCCCTCGCCAATTCATTGATATATATGTTGAAGAGGGTGGGGCTTAAACTGCATCCCTGTCTCACCCCACGGCCCTGTGGAAAGAAATGTGTGTGTTTTTTGCCAATTTTAACCGCACACTTGTTGTTTGTGTACATGGATTTTATAATGTCATATGTTTTTCCCCCAACCCCACTTTCCATCAATTTGAATAGCAGACCCTCATGCCACATTGAGTCAAAAGCTTTTTTGAAATCAACAAAGCATGAGAAGACTTTGCCTTTGTTTTGGATTGTTTGTTTGTCAATTAGGGTGTGCAGGGTGAATACGTGGTCTGTCGTATGGTAATTTGGTAAAAAGCCAATTTGACATTTGCTCAGTACATTGTTTTCACTGAGGAAATGAACTAGTGTGCTGTTAATGATAATGCAGAGGATTTTCCCAAGGTTGCTGTTCACGCATATCCCACGGTAGTTATTGGGGTCAAATTTGTGGATTGGGGTGATCAGTCCTTGGTTCCAAATATTGGGGAAGATGCCAGAGCTAAGGATGATGTTAAAGTGTTGAAGTATAGCTAATTGGAATTTGTGGTCTGTATATATATCATTTCATTGAGGATACCATCAACACCACAGGCCTTTTGGGGTTGGAGGGTTTGTATTTTGTCCTGTAGTTCATTCAATGTAATTGGAGAATCCAGTGGGTTCTGGTAGTCTTTAATAGTTGATTCTAAGATTTACATTTGATCATGTATATTTTTTTGCTGTTTGTTCTTTTGTTATAGGGCCAAAAAATTGGAGAAATGGTTTACCCATACATCTCCATTTTGGTTAGATAGCTCGTCGTGTTGTTGTTTGTTTAGTGTTTTCCAATTTTCCCAGAAGTGGTTAGAGTCTATGGATTCTTCAATTACATTGAGCTGATTTCTGACGTGCTGTTCATTCTTTTTCCGTAGTGTATTTCTGTATTGTTTTAGTGATTCACCATAGTGAAGGCGTAGGCTCAGGTTTTCTGGGTCTCTATGTTTTTGGTTGGATAGGTTTCTCAATTTATTTCTTAGGTTTTTGCATTCTTCATCAAACCATTTATCACTGTTGTTACTTTTCTTCAGTTTTCTGTTAGAGATTTTTTGATTTGATAGGGAAGCTGATAGGTCAAATATACTGTTTAGGTTTTCTACTGCCAAGTTTACACCTTCACTATTACAGTGGAACTTTTTGTCCAGGAAGTTGTCTAGAATGGATTGAATTTGTTGTTGCCTAATTGTTTTTTGGTAGGTTTCTACACTACTTTCCTTCCATCTATAGAATTTCTTAATATTATTCAGTTCCCTTGGCTTTGATGCCTCGTGATTGAGTATTGCTCTGTTCAAGTAGACTGTGATTTTGCTGTGGTCTGATAGGGGTGTCAGTGGGCTGACTGTGAATGCTCTGAGAGACTCTGGGTTGAGGTCAGTGATAAAGTAGTCTACAGTACTACTGCCAAGAGATGAGCTATAGGTGTACCTACCATAGGAGTCCCCTCGAAGCCTACCATTGACTATGTACATACCCAGTGTGCGACAGAGCTGCAGGAGTCATGACCCGTTTTTGTTGGTTATGTTGTCGTAGTTGTGCCTAGGGGGGCATATGGGGGAGGGAATGCTGTCACCTCCAGGTAGATGTTTGTCCCCCTGTGTGCTGAGGGTGTCAGGTTCTTGTCCAGTTCTGGCATTTAGGTCGCCACAGACTAGTACATGTCCCTGGGTCTGGAAATGATTGATTTCCCCCTCCATGATGGAGAAGCTGTCTTCATTAAAGTATGGGGATTCTAGTGGGGGGATATAGGTAGCACACAGGAGGACATTTTTCTCTGTTGAGATAATTTCCACGTTTATAGCCTCCTGCTGTGTGCACATTGTTGTGCTTATATTGTGAAGGAATAACCTAATAGTTTATCAACATTTTAAGCTAAACGTTCTGATCTGTTGCATCAGCGTCATTGCTTTTTAACGTTTTTTTGATGTACAATGGTTGTATTAATTTGGGATCTATTGCGTCCCACAACTGTCCCAGAGTATGTTTGGAATATTTCTTTCTCGCACAGAAGGACAAGCTGATCAATAGAATAGGTTAACTTTCTTGCTATGGGAGATAGTAGATTGACATAGGCTAGTGATTGCCCCCCTCCCCTCCTCCCCCTCTCCCCCCTCTCCCCTCCCCTCCCTCCCCTCCCCTCCCCTCCCTCCCCTCCCCCCCCCCCCCCTCCCTTGTGGGATACAACAACAACCACAGATACAACAACAACAGATACAACAACAACCACAGATACAACAACAACCACAGATACAACAACAACAGCTACAACAACCACAACAGATACAACAACAACCACAGATACAACAACAACCACAGATACAACAACAACAGCTACAACAACCACAACAGATACAACAACAACCACAGATACAACAACAACAGATACAACAACCACAGATACAACAACAACAGATACAACAACAACCACAGATACAATAACCACAGATACAACAACAACCACAGATACAACAACCACAGATACAACAACAACCACAGATACAACCACAGATACAACAACAACCACATATACAACAATCACTGATACAACAACAACCACAGATACAACAACAACCACCGATAGAACAACCACAGATACAACAACAACCACAGATACAACAACAACCACAGATACAACAACCACAGATACAACAACAACCACAGATACAACAACAACCACAGATACAACAACCACATATACAACAACAACAGATACAACAACCACAACAGATACAACAACAACCACAGATACAACAACCACAGATACAACAACAACAGATACAACAACCACAACAGATACAACAACAACCACATATACAACAACCACAGATACAACTACAACCACAGATACAACAACCACTGATTCAACAACAACCACAGATACAACAACCACAGATACAACAACAACCACATATACAACAACAACAACAGATACAACAACCACAGATACAACAACCACATATACAACAACAACCACAGATACAACAACAACAACCACAGATACAACAACCACAACAATAGATACAACAACAACAACAACAACAACAACAACTTCAGATACAACAACCACAGAAACAACAACCACAGATACAACAACCACAGATACAACAACCACAGATACAACAACCACAGATACAACAACCACAACAATAGATACAACAACAACAACAACAGATACAACAACCACAGAAACAACAACCACATATACAACAACCACAGATACAACAACCACAGATACAACAACCACAGATACAACAACCACAGATACAACAACCACAGATACAACAACAACCACAGATACAACAACAACCACATATACAACCACAGATACAACAACAACCACAGATACAACAACCACTGATACAACAACAACCACAGATACAACAACAACCACCGATAGAACAACCACAGATACAACAACCACAGATACAACAACAACCACAGATACAACAACCACAGATACAACAACAACCACAGATACAACAACAACCACAGATACAACAACCACAGATACAACAACAACAGATACAACAACAACCACAGATACAACAACAACCACAGATACAACAACAACAGATACAACAACAACCGATACAACAACAACC
>NC_059231.1:90000-92500 GCF_020615455.1 Coregonus clupeaformis | reverse complement strand
TGATCAGTCTATCATTTTAATGGTAGGTTTATTTGAACAGTGAGAGACAGAATAACAACAAAACAATCCAGAAAAATGCATGTCAAAAATGTTATAAATTGATTTGCATTTTAATGAGGGAAGTAAGTATTTGACCCCTCTGCAAATGACTTAGTGACTTGGTGGCAAAATTCCTTGTTGGCAATCACAGAGGTCAGACGTTTCTTGTAGTTGGCCACCAGGTTTGCACACATCTCAGGAGGGATTTTGTCCCACTCCTCTTTGCAGATCTTCTCCGCGTCATTAAGGTTTCGAGGCTGACGTTTGGCAACTAGAACCTTCAGCTCCCTCCACAGATTTTCTATGGGATTGAGGTCTGGAGACTGGCTAGGCCACTCCAGGACCTTAATGTGCTTCTTCTTCTTGAGCCACTCCTTTGTTGCCTTGGCCGTGTGTTTTGGGTCATTGTCAAGTGAGAATCAGGAAGGTCTGATAGAGAAACAGCAAGGACGTTCTTCTTCACCCATATTTTATTTCATTTTGACTAAAATTGTAGTTCAAATCTAGGTAGTGTTTTCAGTAGTTCATTACTTTTTTTTACCATGTAGCGGTGTAGCTAACTACTGGAACTACACACTACTGTTTCACCATGTAGCAGTGTAGCTAACTACTGGAACTACACACTACTGTTTTACCATGTAGCGGTGCAGCTAACTACTGGAACTACACACTACTGTTTTACCATGTAGCGGTGTAGCTAACTACTGGAACTACACACTACTGTTTTACCATGTAGCGGTGCAGCTAACTACTGGAACTACACACTACTGTTTTACCATGTAGCGGTGTAGCTAACTACTGGAACTACACACTACTGTTTCACCATGTAGCGGTGTAGCTAACTACTGGAACTACACACTACTGTTTTACCATGTAGCGGTGTAGCTAACTACTGGAACTACACACTACTGTTTCACCATGTAGCGGTGCAGCTAACTACTGGAACTACACACTACTGTTTCACCATGTAGCGGTGTAGCTAACTACTGGAACTACACACTACTGTTTCACCATGTAGCGGTGCAGCTAACTACTCCTTTAGCAAAAATTAAATGAAAAACCAAATTTTCCTCTGGAATGAAAACAAAGAAAGCAGAGCTGTCTGTTTAAATCTGATTAAACACACATTTTGTTTTTGTGCACCCACCATGTCAATCTACCTGTATGTTTATTGGCATGTTCTCATTCCTTGTGGGGAAAACCTGATATTATCAATCTAATATATTATCAATCTAATATATTATCAATCTAATATGATATACCTAATATTATAAACCTAATATTATGAACCTAATATTATGAACCTAATATTAATAATATTATAAACCTAATTTTATATAGCTAATAGTACATACCTCATATTATGAACCTTATTTTATATACCTAATATTATACACCTAATATTATATACCTAATATTATATACATAATGATACATACCTAATATTAGACACAAAATATTATGTACCTAATTATATATACCTAATAGTATATACCTAATATTATAAACCTAATATTATATGCCTAATATGATATACCTAATATTATAAACCTAATATTATAAATATTATAAACCTAATATTATTAACCAAATAGTATATAACTAATAGTATATACCTTATATTATATAGCTAATAATATATACCTAATATTATAAACCTAATATTATTAACCAAATAGTATATAACTAATAGTATATACCTTATATTATATAGCTAATAGTATATACCTAATATTATAAACCTAATATTATTTACCAAATAGTATATAACTAATAGTATATACCTTATATTATATAACTAATAGTATATATCTAATATTATAAACCTAATATTATAAATATTATAAACCTAATATTAATTGTATATACCTAATATTCCTAATATTATATACCTAATAGTATATACCTACTATTATATACCAGTTTTCCGTTTCAGATGTAGCCTAATATTACAGTGCATTCGGAAAGTATTCAGACCCCTTGAGTACTTTGTTGAAGCACCTTTGGCAGTGATTACAGCATTGAGTCTTCTTGGGTATGACGCTTGGCACACCTGTATTTGGGGAGTTTCTCCCATTCTTCTCTGCAGATCCTCTCAAGCTCTGTCAGGTTGGATGGGGAGCGTTGCTGCACAGCTATTTTCAGGTCTCTCCAGAGATGTTCGATCAGGTTCAAGTGTGCTTAGGGTCGTTGTCCTGTTGGAAGGTGAACCTTCGCCCCAGTCTGAGGTCATGAGCGCTCTGGAGCAGGTTTTCATCAAGGATCTCTCTGTACTTTGCTCCGTTCATCTTTGCCTCGATCCTGACTAGTCTCACAGTCCCTGCCACTGAAAAACATCCCCACAACATGATGCTGCCACCACAATGCTTCACCGTAGGGGGTGGTGCCAGGTTTCCTCTAGACGTGACGCTTAGCATTCAGGCCAAAGAGTTCAATCTTGGTTTCATCAGACCAGAGAATC
>NC_059231.1:70000-85000 GCF_020615455.1 Coregonus clupeaformis | reverse complement strand
GCGGCATATTTCAGAGATAAGATAACCAACATTAGGCTGGGTATCAGTCAAGCGAGACCTGATGAGAAGTTTGATGATTTGTGCCCCTAGCCTACCACGCAAAGGCACTATGGATTTATTTTCCCTGGTTGACACAGACATGCTCAGGAAAGTGATATCACAACTTAAGCCTTCCAACTGCTCTTAAACACTAGTAAAACTAAATGCATGCTCTTCAACCGAACGATACTTGCACCCGCCCACCCGACTAGAATCACTACTCTCGGCGGGTCTGACCTAGAGTATGTGGACAACTACAAATACCTAGGTGTCTGGTTAGACTGTAAACTCTCCTTCCAGACTCACATTAAGCATCTCCAATCAAAAGTTAGATCTAGAATCGGCTTCCTATTTCGCAACAAAGCCTCCTTCACTCATGCTGCCAAACATGCCCTCGTAAAACTGACTATCCTACCGATCCTTGACTTCGGCAATGTAATTTACAAAATAGCCTCCAACACTCTACTCAGCAAATTGGATGTAGTCTATCACAGTGCCATCCGTTTTGTCACCAAAGCCCCATACACTACCCACCATTGTGACCTGTACGCTCTTGTTGGCTGGCCCTCACTACATATTCGTCACCAAACCCACTGGCTCCAGATCATCTATAAATCACTGCTAGGCAAATCCCTGTCTTATCTTAGCTCACTGGTCACCATAGCAACACCCACCCGTAGTCTGCGCTCCAGCAGGTATATCTCACTGGTCATCCCCAAAGCCAACACCTCCTTTGGCCGCCATCCCTTCCAGTTCTCTGCTGCCAATGACTGGAACGAACTGCAAAAATCTCTGAAGCTGGAGACTCTTATCTCCCTCACTAACTTTAAGCATCAGTTGTCAGAGCAGCTTACCGATCACTGCACCTGTACACAGCCCATCTGAAATTAGCCCACCCAACTACCTCATCCCTATATTGTTATTTATTTTGCTCATTTGCACCCCAGTATCTCTATTTGCACAACATCTTTTGCACATCTATCATTCCAGTGTTAATTACGAAATTGTAACTATTTTTGCACTGTGGCCTATTTATTTATTGCCTTACCTCCATAACTTACTACATTTGCACACACTGTATATATATTTTCTGTTGTATTTTTGACTGTACGTTTTGTTTATTCCATATGTAACTCTGTGTTGTTCTTTTTATCGCACTGCTTTGCTTTATCTTGGCCAGGTCGCAGTTGTAAATGAGAACTTGTTCTCAACTGGCTTACCTGGTTAAATAAAGGTGAAATAAAAAAATAAAAATAAAAATAAATATCTGCCTTCTCGATCCTATCCCCACCACCTTCTTCAAAACAGTTTTTAATTGCATATCTGAAGAAGTGCAAGCTAATGTTAATTACTCTCTGTTCACAGGCACTTTCCCCACTGCACTAAAAACTGCTATGGTGAAACGTAATCTAGATTCTTCAGCTCTTAGCAATTTTCGGCAAACCTTCCATTCTTAAGCAAAATTCTGGATAAATTGGTGTTCAAACAGCTAAATTATTGTAAAGTGCCAAATTTATTTTTGAAAAATTCCAATCTGGTTTCCGTGCCCACCACAGCATAGAGACAGCCTTAGTTAAAGTGGTAAATGATCTTAGAGCCAAATAGCTCTCTGTCTTTGTGCTCTTAGATTTAAGTGCTGCATTCGACACTGTTGACCATGATGTCCTTCTGGACAGACTGGAGAGGTGGGTTGACCTCTGTTGACCATGATGTCCTTCTGGACAGACTGGAGAGGTGGGTTGGCCTCTGTTGACCATGATGTCCTTCTGGACAGACTGGAGAGGTGGGTTGGCCTCTGTTGACCATGATGTCCTTCTGGACAGACTGGAGAGGTGGGT
Source organism: Coregonus clupeaformis (assembly GCF_020615455.1). NCBI lineage: Eukaryota > Metazoa > Chordata > Actinopteri > Salmoniformes > Salmonidae > Coregonus > Coregonus clupeaformis. The sequence goes on along the minus strand of NC_059231.1, from coordinate 83,123 downwards.
TGGCCTCTCTTGACCATGATGTCCTTCTGGACAGACTAGAGAGGTGGGTTGGCCTCTGTTGACCATGATGTCCTTCTGGACAGATTGGAGAGGTGGGTTGGCCTCTCCGGTCCAGTTCTACATTGGATTAGGACCAGGTAAAAAACCTAGGTGCTATTTTAGATTCTAAACTCAATTTTCGAATCACACATCAGGAATGTGACCAAAACAGCTTATTACCACCTGAGGAACATTGCCAAGGTGCGGCCGTTTCTCTCTCAGGCTGATACAGAGAGACTCATCCATGCTTTTATTACAAGCAGGCTTGACTACTGTAATGTTCTCCTGTCTGGTCTACCCAAGAAAGCCATTGGTCAACTGCAAAACACCCAGAATGCTGCAGCGCGGGTACTGACCAAGACCAGACGGAGAGCACACGTTACACCGGTTTTAAGGTCTCTGCACTGGCTGCCTGTGAGATTAGAATTTATGTTACGATTATTCAATGTTTTTTTAAATCGTTTTTTAAAAATCAATCCACGATTGTGCACCCTGATACATGTCAGTCATGTTTTCAAGTTATGTACCCAGTAGGTCCCTCAGGTCCTCTGGCACTGGACTTTTAACTATCCCAAAGCCCAGGACCAAGAGGCATGGAGAGGCAGCATTTAGTTATTATGGTGCGGCAGGTAGCTTAGTGGTTAAGAGCGTTGTGCCAGTAACCGAAAGGTCGAGCCGACTAGGTGAAAATCTGCCGATGTGCCCTTGAGCAAGGCACTTAACCCTAATTGCTCCTGTAAGTCGCTCTGGATAAGAGCGTCTGCTAAATGACTCAAATGTTTTTTTTAAATGTAAATGCCCCCAGCCTCTGGAATAGCCTGCTAGAGAACCTGAGGGGGGGGGAAACTGTGGACATGTTAAAAAGAGATCTTACTTTTTTTTTTTTGCTTTTCTTTTCCTCAGGATGGTTTTTAGTCGTTCAGTTTTTAATCGTTCAATTCTTTTGTTTTTTTGTCTGATGTTTGTTGTTTACTTCCTAGTTTTTTCATAGTTTTTCCTTTGAAGCACATTGTGTTGTTTATGTCTGAAATGTGCTGTAAAAATAAAGCTTGATTTGATTTGATAACATGATTGAATACAGACACACACACAAACACACACACACTCATATGCACACACACATAGGCTCATACGCACACACACACATGCACACAATCAAACACACACACACACACGCACACACACGCACACATGCACACACACAAACACACACAAACACACACACACACACACACACACACACACACACACACACAATTCATACTGACTGCACCACATAATGATGGCCACTGAATAATCATTCACCTAATATGTTCCCAGCAGATGTGTCCATAGACAGTAGATGGGTGAAGCACCGTGTATTATAGTAGTTAATAGTAATAAGCAGAAACCCATACTACCGAGAGAGAGAGAGAGAGAGAGAGAGAGAGAGAGAGAGAGAGAGAGAGAGAGAGAGAGAGAGAGAGAGAGAGAGGGAGAGGGAGAGAGAGAGAGAGACACAGAGACAGAGAGAGAGAGAGAGAGAGAGAGAGAGAGACAGAGAGAGAGAGAGAGAGAGAGGGGTGGGTCTAGGAGGAGGGAAGTGAGAGGAATGGGGGAAAGGATGGAAGCAGAGTAATTTAACAGCAGCAGGAGTCTCAGCTCTAAAACAAACCCAAATCATTTTCAAATAGCCACCAGACAAAGCTACCCAGAGATATATGCAGGCTTGCATGCATCTCTCTCTCTCTCTCTCTCTCTCTCTCTCTCTCTCTCTCTCTCTCTCTCTCTCTCTCTCTCTCTCTCTCTCTCTCTCTCTCTCTCTCTCTCTCTCTCTCTCTCTGTCTCTCTCTCTCTCTCTCTCTCTGTCTATCTCTCTCTCTCTCTCTCTCTCTCTCATCTCTTTCTCTGTCTCGCTCTCTTTCTCTGTATCTCTCTCCTCCTCTCTCTCTATAGTGGACCTCTGTAGTGGAATAATGAACGGTCTGGCATGGAGAAAACTCTAAAATGGCTACCAGGAGGTTGAGGTTACAAAGAGGATGGTGACAGAATACAAAGTATTGTATTTGCAGCTACTGAAAAATGAGTAGGACAACATCGAAAGTATTATTTGGCTTAGAGTTATTTTTTGAAAAACTACTTGTGCATTAGATATAATAATAATACAGAAAACACCTTTGAGTTATCTGTCATCTGTCATCTGTCATCTGTCATCTGTCATATGTCATCTGTCATCTGATATCTGTCATCTGTCATCTGTCATCTGTCATCTGTCATATGTCATCTGTCATCTGTCATCTGATATCTGTCATCTGTCATCTGTCATCTGTCATCTGTCATCTGTCATCTGATATCTGATATCTGTTATCTGTCTTGTTTTCATGTTTTGGGCCATTTGCACTCAGCTAATTTGACAGCTAAGGTGTTAAAACTTCATCACTTTGTTTGTGGATGAGAAGAATGTTATAGAACAGCAGTATTCAACTCTTACCCTACAAAGTCCGGAGCCTGGTTTTCTGTTCTACCTGATAATGAATTAGTGTCCCAGGTCTAGATCAGTCCCTGATTAGAGGGGAACAATGAAAACATGCAGTGGAACTGGCTTGGAGGTCCAGAGTTGAGTTTGAAGGATATAGACAATACAGTCCCTACTACTACTACTAGCATGATAGAAGTTACCATAGACTTCCAGTCATTGCGCTAATGCCAGTTAGAAACTTGCTTCAAAATGCACGCAGAAACATACAAGATAAAGAGCTTGATTGCCAAAATCCTAAAGTATCCCTTTAAGAACCGCAGGGTTTTAATAGTCATATTTCCCTGACCTTAAGAACTGAAGCCGTATTGATCTTGTGGGGGGAGACGAGAGCTGGCCATGGGATGATTAATGCCTTAGGGAGTGGAGACTCAGGGGGAGGCTCAGGGGGAGGCATCCCTTTAATTTATTGATGTGGAAGAGGGAGAGGGAGAGAGAGAGGACAAGTAGTAAACAGCATAGGAAGAGGGAGAGACAGAGAGACAGAGAGAGAGAGGGAGAGCGAGAGAGAGAGAGAGAGAGAGAGAGAGAGAGAGAGAGAGAGAGAGAGAGAGATAGAGAGAGAGAGAGAGAGACAAAGAGGGAGAGAGACACAGAGAGAGAGAGAGAGAGAGAGAGAGAGAGAGAGAGAGAGAGAGAGAGAGAGAGAGAGAGAGAGAGAGAGAGAGAGAGAGAGAAAGATAGAGAGAGAGAGAGAGAGAGAGAGACAAAGAGGGAGAGAGACAGAGAGAGAGAGACAAAGAGGGAGAGAGACACAGAGAGAGATACAGAGAGAGAGAGAGAGAGAGAGAGAGAGAGAGAGAGAGAGAGAGAGAGAGAGAGAAAGATAGAGAGAGAGAGACAAAGAGGGAGAGAGACAGAGAGAGAGAGAGAGAGAGAGAGAGAGAGACAGAGAGATAGAGAGAGAGAGAGAGAAAGATAGAGAGAGAGAGAGAGAGAGAGAGACAAAGAGGGAGAGAGAAAGGACAGAGAGAGAGACAGAGAGAGAGAGACAGAGAGAGAGAGAGACAGAGAGAGAGAGACAGAGAGAGAGAGAGAGAGAGACAGAGAGAGAGAGAGAGAGAGAGAGAGAGAGAGAGAGAGAGAGAGAGAGAGAGAGAGAGAGAGAGAGAGAGAGAGAGAGAGAGAACCTGAGTGACAGCCAGTGAAAATTGTAATGTAATGTCAATAATATTTCCTGTTTTGTTTTGGCTTTCATAGCATGTAATGTGTCTTCTCAGTCATGTTGAGATTGGTCGACTACTATTGCTTTAATGTATTGTTATTCTCATTAATATTGTTGTTGTAGTTGCTGCTAATGGTAATCCCATTTCCACTACTACTATTATTATTGCTGTTGGTCCCACCATTTTTGTTATATGTATACTTTGACAATGTAAGTAATTTTACTTGCCATGTCAATAAAGTCTATTGAATTGAATTGAATTGAATTGAATTGAGAGAGAGAGAGAGAGAGACAAAGAGGGAGAGAGAGAGAGAGAGAGAGAGAGAGAGAGAGAGAGAGAGAGAGAGAGAGAGAGAGAGAGAGAGAGAGAATGCTATTTGGCCCTAAACAGAGAGTACACAGTGGCAGAATACCTGACCACTGTGACTGACCCTTAAGGAAAGCTTTGACTATGTACAGACTCAGTGAGCATAGCATTGCTATTGAGAAAGGCCGCCGTAGGCAGACCTGGCTCTCAAGAGAAGACAGGCTATGTGCACACTGCCCACAAAATGAGGTGGAAACTGAGCTGCACTTCCTAACCTCCTGCCAAATGTATGACCATATTAGAGACACATATTTCCCTCAGATTACAGCAATCCACAAAGAATTCGAAAACAAATCCAATTTTGATAAACTCCCTTATCTACTGGGTGAAAAACCACAGTGTGCCATCACAGCTGCAAGATTTGTGACCTGTTGCCACAAGAAAAGGGCAACCAGTGAAGAACAAACACCATTGTAAATACAACCCATATTTATGTTTATTTATTTTCCCATTTGTACTTTAACTATTTGCACATTGTTACAACACGGTATATATACATAATATGACATTTGAAATGTCTTTATTCTTTTGAAACTTCTGAGTGTAATGTTTACTGTTAATATTTATTGTTTATTTCACTTTTGTTTACTATCTACTTCACTTGCTTTGGCAATGTTAACACATGTTTCCCATGCCAATAAAGCCCTTAAATTGAATTGTATTGAGAGAGAGAGAGAGAGATGTAGAGGACAGGTAGTAAACATTATAGGAAGAGAGAGAGGGAGAGAGAGGGAGAGTTGGATTAATATAGATTTAAAGTTGGATAAACTTGGATGTTCATTCCTACTACCAAATATTCTTATTCCCAAGGACTATACAGCAAATGCTCTGGCAAACCAACGACCAGCATAAGAAGCACAACACAAACCTGAAAACACCTGAAACACCATCCAACCTGGAACTGGCGGAGTCATGTTTAGTCTGAAAACACCATCCAACCTGGAACTGGCCGAGTCATGTTCAGTCTGAAAACACCATCCAACCTGGAACTGGGTGAGTCATGTTCAGTCTGAAAACACCATCCAACCTGGAACTGGCCGAGTCATGTTCAGTCTGAAAACACCATCCAACCTGGAACTGGCCCGAGTCATGTTCAGTCTGAAAACACCATCCAACCTGGAACTGGCTGAGTCATGTTCAGTCTGAAAACACCATCCAACCTGGAACTGGCTGAGTCATGTTCAGTCTGAAAACACCATCCAACCTGGAACTGGCCGAGTCATGTTCAGTCTGAAAACACCATCCAACCTGGAACTGGGTGAGTCATGTTCAGTCTGAAAACACCATCCAACCTGGAACTGGCCGAGTCATGTTCAGTCTGAAAACACCATCCAACCTGGAACTGGCCGAGTCATGTTCAGTCTGAAGCTACTTTTAAAAGCCAAGAAGAAAAATACTTTTTTTTTTTACTTTATAAGGACTGAATCCTAAATGAAGACTACAACTTCAATTAACACTGAGGTGTGAAGTGAAAGGTTTGAAGCCCCTGAGCCAAACAATGGCAGGAGAGTTTCACAGCCTCCCCCACCCAAATGCAGAGGCCTTTGATGCCTCCTGCTCCATGGCTTCCCTCTGTGCAGAGGTCATTACAGTACAGTACCCCTTGGATGTAAAAAATGTGAAGGCACGGAAAGAGTACAAAAAGAAACGCCTCATGAATCCAATCCAGAGACACTTTTTTGCTGACTGGTACAAAAATGGAAAAGTAAGCAACTAAATCTTCCACACAGACCATTCCCATATTAACACACTGTGAACCTGTCAACCTGTACAAGTCTGGAACAGTATTGGTACAGGGCAACCCCAAACAGTTTCAGTTGGACTTCCACAGAATCAAAGAGGGAGCGCAGCAGGAGAAGCTCTCTCTTGATGAAGACTTCCCAATCGGAGCGAGTCAGACCAGACCTCCTTAAACAACCCCACAGACAATTAAACCCACATGATGGAGGTGGAGAGAGACATGTCTGCACTCTGGACTGTGGTGAGACAGCATCGACAGGAGAAAGAGCAGGAGAAGAACAGATCACTAGAGGAGAAGAACATAGCACTAGAGGAGAAGAACAGAGCACTAGAGGAGAAGAACAGAGCACTAGAGGAGAAGAACAGAGCACTAGAGGAGAAGAACAGAGCACTAGAGGAGAAGAACAGAGCACTAGAGGAGAACAGAGCACTAGAGGAGAAGAACAGAGCACTAGAGGAGAAGAACAGAGCACTAGAGGAGAAGAACAGAGCACTAGAGGAGAAGAACAGAGTGCTGGAGGAGAGGATCAGAGTGCTGGAGGAGAAGGTGAGAAAGATGACGTGTGACAGAGAACGACGCACGAGAGAGCAGCTGCTGCCACCACAGCAGAACAGTCCACCCCTGACCCTGATCATTGCCTCGAAATCACAGCAGGACAGATAAATGAAGAACCCCAGGCGCAGGGGACCCCACCCCCTCCTAGCACACTTCCTGACAACCCCCCCCCCCCCACCAAACCAACTGAGGACACACACATCACAGATTGCATTCCTTATGGACTCAAACGGGAAATACAGTGCATTCGGAAAGTATTCAGACCCCTTTACTTTTTCCTCATTTTGTTACGTTAAAGCTTTATTCTAAAATGGATTCAATTGTTTTTTCCCCTCCTTATCAATCTACACACAATACCTCATAATGACAAAGCAAAAACAGGTTTTTAGACATTTTTGCAAATGTATTTACACATTTACATAAGTATTCAGACCCTTTACCCTTTACTTTGTTGAAGCACCTTTGGCAGCGATTACAGCCTCCAGTCTTTTTTGGGTATGACGCTACAAGCTTGGCACACCTGTATTTGGGGAGTTTCTCCCATTCTTCTCTGCAGATCCTCTCAAGCTCTGTCAGGTTGGATGGGGAGCGTTGCTGCACAGCTATTTTCAGGTCTCTCCAGAGATGTTAGATTGAGTTGAAATCCGGGCTCTTTCTGGGCCACTCAAGGACATTCAGAGACTTGTCCCGAAGCCACTCCTGTGTTTTCTTGGCTGTGTGCTTAGGGTCGTTGTCCTGTTGGAAGGTGAACCTTCACCCCAGCCTGAGTTCCTGAGCGCTCTGGAGCAGGTTTTCATCAAGGATCTCTCTGTACTTTGCTCCCTTCATCTTTGCCTCGATCCTGACTAGTCTCCCAGTCCCTGCCGCTGAAAAACATCCCCACAGCATGATGCTGCCACCACCATGTTTCACCGTAGGGATGGTGCCAGGTTTCTTCCAGACGTGACCCTTGGCATTCAGGCAAAATAGTTCAATCTTGGTTTCTCGTGGTCAGAGAGTCCTTTAGGTGCCTTTTGGCAAACTCCAAGCGGACTGTCATGTGCCTTAAACTGAGGAGTGGCTTCTGTCTGGCCACTCTACCATAAAGGCCTGATTGGTGGAGTGCTGCAGAGATTGTTGTCCTTCTGGAAGGTTCTCCCATCTCCACAGAGGAACTCTGGAGCTCTTTCAGAGTGACCATTTTTTCCAAAGACACATTGTCTAAACTCTGGTGTCCAAACACCCAGCGCGCCCTAGACCTTCTGTCTGAGGACCAACTAGGATCACCCAGCCACATAATAATACACACAGGCACAAACGACCTGAGAACACAGCAGGAAAGGGTGGCCACAGCACTCAAGGGAGTGATTGAAAAAGCTTCTTCTACTTTCCCCAACGCACCAGTGTTTATCTCCACCCCGCGAGCACGAAAATACTTCCACCCTGCTACCATACAGCGGGTAAACTCAAGTATTTCCCGTTACTGTTTCTCAAAACCAAATGTTTACCCTTCCCACCACTCCACCCTGGCCTTGAACAGCCTTTACGACCAGGTTCACCTATACAAGGTAGCAGTGGAGCAGATAAATGTGTGCATCTGGAGCAACGGGCTGGGCTCTGCCGCCTACGGTCCTCCGGCTCTCCGGCTCTCCGGCTCAGAGTGGCAGTGCCAATGCAGCCGTAGACGCAGCCCGCCACCACCGTGTTCATTTTTACACCAGCTGGCTGAGGCGGCCATTCACGGACCCAATCGTTGCGAGCCCGCAAAATATATAAATAAATAATCATATTTACCCGATAAATCTCAGCTGTCAGATGGCAAGTGCCCAAGACACCAAGATGTTCTTTTCAGAACGAGCTAGGACTCTAGAACCCCGCCCCGAGTGCTGTTTGCATCTCAGTGTGTTTCTCAACAACACAGTACGTGGCCTAATGGTAGTGTGGTTATGGACTGACACAATGGTAGTGTGGTTATGGACTGACACAATATCTCAGCTGGGTAGGCACACTGGCCTGTCCTTCACCTTAACACACGTTTTATTGTCATAGGCGATAGGCAACAGTGCACACCTTCGCCAGGACCCTAAAGGACATCGCCTTCAACCGCAGCCCCAACACCTCAAACAGGAGCAACAGATCAGCGAAACACTCTCCCAGACCTGCGGGACCCACGACTAACATCATTGGACACTTTATGCAAGGTCTGAGGTCTTCTGCCTTTGGCCTAAAGAGTATGAACCACGACTTCACCAAAGAAATCAGAAATACAGACATCGTCATCCTACAATCCATTTGACAAGAAACATGGTATAGAGGAGATGGACCCACTGGTTGCCCTCTAGTTTACAGAGAGCTGGTAGTCCCATCCACCAAACTACCAGGTGTGAAACAGGGAAGGGACTCAGGGGGTATAATAATTTGGTATAGAGCAGACTTAACTCACTCTATTAAATTAATCAAAACAGGAACATTTTACATTTGGCTAGAAGTGATCTCAACAGAGAAAAATGTCCTCCTGTGTGCTACCTTTATTCCTCCACTAGAATCCCCATACTTTAATGAAGACAGCTTCTCCATCCTAGAGTGGGAGATCAATCATTTCCATGTACTAGTCTGCCAGAACTGGACAAGAACCTGACACCCTCAGCACACAGGGGGACAAACACCTACCTGGAGGTGACAGCATTCCCTCCCCCCATATGCCCCCCCCCCCAGACATAACTATGACAACATAACCAACAAAAACGGGTCACAACTCCTGCAGCTCTGTCGCGCGCTGGGTCTGTACATAGTCAATGGTAGGCTTCGAGGGGACTCCTATGGTAGATACACCTATAGCTCATCTCTTGGCAGTAGTACTGTAGACTACTTTATCACTGACCTCAACCCAGAGTCTCTCAGAGCGTTCACAGTCAGCCAACTGACACCCCTATCAGACCACAGCAAAATCACAATCTACTTGAACAGAGCAATAATCAACCATGAGCCATCGAAGCCGAACAAACTGCATGCTGTTAAGAAATGCTATAGATGGAAGGAAACTAGTGTAGAAACCTACCAAAAAACAATTGGCCAACCACAAATCCAATCCCTCCTAGACAACTTCCCGGACAAAATGTTTTCCTGAAATAGTCTATGTGACTCGTTTCAGGAAACTAGGCATATGTCGTGCGTCACTACTTCTCAGAGGAGAGACATTTGAACTTTCATGTGCCTTAATAAATAAATACAATTGTTAAATTACGAGCATAGTTGGTTTAGCCACAGAAAAATACATCAACCTTCCCGCTAGCCATGATTGGCTGAGATAATGAGTGGGCTGGACATGCCGAGAGATGAGTTCGGATTGGTCTGCCACGCTTCTGTCTATTTGAGCTGGTGTACAGTGGCATGCGAAAGTATTAATCCCCCTTGGCATTTTTCCTATATTGTTGCCTTACAACCTGGAATTAAAATTTATTTTTGGAGGTTTGTATCATTTGATTTACACAACATGCCTACCACTTTGAAGATGCAAAATATATTTTATTCTGAAACAAACAAGAAATAAGACCAAAAAAAAAAAAAAAACTTGAGCGTGCATAACTATTCACCCCCCCAAAGTCAATACTTTGTAGAGCCACCTTTTGCAGCAATTACAGCTGCAAGTCTCTTGGGGTATGTCTCTATAAGCAAGGCACATCTAGCCACTGGGATTTTTGCCCATTCTTCAAGGCAAAACTGCTGCAGCTCCTTGAAGTTGAATGGGCTCCGCTGGTATACAGTAATCTTTAAGTCATACCACAGATTCTCAATTAGATTGGGGTCTTGGCTTTGACTAGGCCATTCCAAGACATTTAAATGTTTCCCCTTAAACCACTCGAGTGTTGCTTTAGCAGTATGCTTAGGGTCATTGTCCTGCTGGAAGGTGAACCTCCGTCCCAGTCGCAAATCTCTGGAAGACTGAAACAGGTTTCCCTCAAGAATTTCCCTGTATTTAGCACCATCCATCATTCCTTCTATTCTGACCAGTTTCCCAGTCCCTGCCGATGAAAAACATCCCCACAGCATGATGCTGCCACCACCATGCTTCACTGTGGGGATGGTGTTCTTGGTGTGATGAGAGGTGTTGGGTTTGCGCCAGACATAGCGTTTTCCTTGATGGCCAAAACACAATTTTAGTTTCATCTGACCAGAGTACCTTCCTCCATATGTTTGGGGAGTCTCCCACGTCTTTTGGTGAACACCAGACGTGTTTGCTTATTTTTTTCTTTAAGCAATGGCTTTTTTCTGGCCACTCTTCCGTAAAGCCCAGCTCTGTGGAGTGTATGGCTTAAAGTGTTCCTATGGACAGATACTCCAATCTCCACTGTGGAGCTTTGCAGCTCCTTCAGAGTTATCTTTGGTGTCTTTGTTGCCTCTCTGATCAATGCCCTCCTTGCCTGGTCTGTGAGTTTTGGTGGGCGGCCCTCTCTTGGCAGGTTTGTTGTGGTGCCATATTATTTCCATTTTCTAATAATGGATTTAATGGTGCTCCGTGGGATGTTCAAAGTTTCTGATATTTTTTTATAACCCAACCCTGATCTGTACTTCTCCACAACCATGTCCCTGACCTGTTTGGAGAGCTCCTTGATCTTCATGGTGCCGCTTGCTTGGTGGTGCCCCTTGCTTAGTGGTGTTGCAGACTCTGGGGCCTTTCAGAACAGGTGTATATATACTGAGATCATGTGACACTTAGATTCCACACAGGTGGACTTTATTTAACTAATTATGTGACTTCTGAAGGTAATTGGTTTGCTAGTTATAGCCTAATGTTAGCTAGCTAAAGCGCAGAATAACTGACGAATTTACGAACGCTCAACACCCGTTGAATATGGCCGGTGTCAGTAAACGTCTGCAAAAAAGCGTAAATTGTTGCCAGCAGCACAGTTGCAGTCACCAACGCTCTGGATAACATGAAAACAGCCAAACCAGCTCTGCTAGGGCAAGTAAAATGGTCAGAGTGAGCTGTTCTCTCATTTGTGTCTGGAAGTAGCTAGCAAGCTAGCCAACATTAGCCAGTTAGCTTGGGTGCTTGACTGCTGTTGTTAGGTCAGAACGCTCGGATCAACCCTTAAAGAGATGGGTGGGGCTAAAGCTTAACGATGCTGAATGGGTGTAGACAAAGAAGAGCTCTCCAGTAGGTGTACCAAAACATTCAAAAGTCATTTTCTCAAAAGTGAGTTTACAAGTTCATCAACTTTCAAAGCAGAATTACTTTCCCATTGTTCCTCAACTGTAGTGAACTGTAGTGTATGATATACCATTTTCTAGCTCTGAGTCTCTACTTACAATGTAAAAAAATAAATAAATAAAATGTTGCTACATAAGACCGATTTGAGCAGGTTGGTCACATATTTGCTGACACCCTACATTAAAATTTTGGCACCAGCAGAGTAGCTATCTAGCTATATAAACCACGCCCCTCTGCAATCACGCCTTCTCCATGTTGGTTACAAGGCGGTACTTATTTAAATTAGGTAAGAGAATATCATGTTACCATTGGTGTATTAAAATAAGATGCCACCTTATCCCCTTAATAATCACGCCTCCTGAATCCAAGCGTTTGACACGGGACCAGTAACTTTAAGATCAAACTTGATCAATGTAAAAGCAACAGTCATTTCTCATACTTTGGTCATCACACTTTTGATCTGGTTTTATCCAAATATCATCACATTTTATGAAAACTGATGATTTTGACTGTTCGTGTGAAGCTAATTTCCTGCAATTCAAATGTAAAAACAAGGTTTTTTCATCTCATGTTATTCTTCTCATCTTAATTAATAGTCTGACGCATTACCTTTAGCTACAGAATATATTTTTTAAATGTTTAGTCATTTAGCAGACGCTCTTATCCAGAGCAACTTACAGTCAGTGAATACATTTTTTTATATGTTTTTTTTTCATACTGGCCCTCTGTGGGAATCGAACCCACAACCCTGGGCCAATTGCACGCCGCCCCATGAGTCTCCCAGTCACTGCCGGCTACAACAGAGCCTGGATTCGAACCAGGATCTCTAGTGGCACAGCTATGCAGTGCCTTAGACCACTGTGCCACTCGGGAGATATCTCACCACCGTGCGTTTCCATCTCCTCTCCTCTCTTCTTCATTCCTTTCTCCAGCGCGCAGAGAGAGGGGCTGTCAACAGTTTAATGAAATATGTTTAATTGTGAAAACATGTTGCTATCGATGTTTCCCGAACAGATTTCACTTGATTTCCCAAAATTAAGCTCTGGGTAGCTGTAGGAACAGGGTTGGAGAGCCCATGACATACAGAGTTTGGGCGGAATATCACCTGTCATGCAGGGAAATAACCGGAGTAGTGAAGTAGCCTACCCCACATGAGTGAAAAACATACAGGCGGGAAAGTGGCCTCCATTCGCGTGATTACATGTCTTTGTTGTCTTTACATATTAGTAAAGACAAGATTACATTGAGAATAGTCTGATGGGTGAAAATATGCTGACTTGATGAGAGAACAGCTGTGCAGCCGGAGGCAAGGAACAGAGCGCAAGCTTTTTTTTCTCCAGACTTTCTCAAATCATCAATAGACTATAGTCACATCATGCAGCCCATATGTTTAGATTTCTAAGACATTCTAAGGTTTGCACAACTAAAGTTGCCAAATTAATCTAGCGTATAAAATTATCACTTTTACACTCAACATAGCCACTTGATATGCGGAATGGGAAAAATATCCTTTCTATTTTATTCAGCTAAATGAACAAGCCTGGCAGAGA
>NC_059231.1:65000-67500 GCF_020615455.1 Coregonus clupeaformis | reverse complement strand
CACACACTCACACACACACACTCACACACACACACACTCACACACACACACACACACACACACACACACACCTCACACACACACACACACACACACACACACACACACACACACACACACACACACTCACACACACACACACACACACACACACACACACACACACACACACACACACACACACACACACACACACACACACACACACACACACACACACACACACACACACACACACACACACACACACACACACACACACACACACACACACACACACACACACTCACACACACACACACACACACACACACACACACTCACACACACACACACACACACACACACACACACACACACACTCACACACACACACACACACACACACACACACACACACACACACACACTCACACACACACACACACACACACACACACACACACACACACTCACACACACACACACAGGGGAGTGTAAGGAATGCGTCACATTGAGTTACAGTATGTTTTTGAGGCAGAAATGTAGTTAAGACAGAATGAGACCTGACCATGAAGAGACAGGATTTCACATCAAATCAATGTTTATTGGTCACTAACACAGTTTAGCAGACGTTATAGCAGGTGCAGTGAAATGCTTTTGTTACTAGCTCCTAACAATGCAGTAAAATGTAAATCAAACCAATACATATATTCCAAAAAAAATGAAGAAATCAAGAAATGTCACAACGAATCGAATGAACAACCCAATAGCACTGTAAAAGTCATCCAAATGCAATCTATGCATACTGTATGTACACTGGATTAATTTACACAAAATAAACTAAGAATGATATGTACAGCAGTATATATACAGCTGCGGAAAAAATGAAGAGACCACTGCAAAATTATCAGTTTCTCTGGTTTTACTATTTATAGCTATGTGTTTGGGTAAAAATAAAAATTTTGTTTTATTCTATAAACTACTGACAACATTTCTCCCAAATTCCAAATAAAAATATTGTCATTTAGAGCATTTATTTGCAGAAAATGACAACTGGTCAAAATAACAAAAAAATATGCAGTGTTGTCAGACCTCGAATAATGCAAAGAAAATAAGTTCATGTTCATTTTTAAACAACACAATAGTAATGTTTTAACTTAGGAAGAGTTCAGAAATCAATATTTGGTGGAATAACCCTGATTTTCAATCACAACTTTCATGCGTCTTGGCATGCTCTCCTCCAGTCTTTCACATTGATGTTGGGTGGCTTAGTGCCACTCATGGCGCAAAAATTCAAGCAGCTCGGCATCTTCCTCTTGATCACATTCCAGAAGTTTTCAATGGGGTTCAGGTCTGGAGATTGGGCTGGCCATGACAGGGTCTTGTGATCGGGTGGTCCTCCATCCACACCTTGATTGACCTGGCTGTGTGGCATGGCACATTGTCCTGCTGGAAAAACCAATCCTCAGAGTTAGGGAACAATGTAAGAGCAAAAGGAAGCAAGTATTCTTCCAGGCCAACCTTGTACGTGGCTTGATTCATGCGTCCTTCACAAAGACAAATCTGCCCGATTCCAGCCTTGCTGAAGCACCCCCAGATCATCACCGATCCTCCACCAAATTTCACAATGAGTGCGAGACACTGTGGCTTGTAGTCCTCTCCAGGTCTCCGTCTAACCATTAGCTGAAAGTTGGACTCATCAGAGAAGATGACCTTACTCCAGTCCTCTACGGTCCAATCCTTATGGTCTTTTGCAAACCTCAGCCTGGCTCTTCTTTGCTTCTCATTAATGAAGGGCTTTTTTATAGCTTTGCACGACTTCAGCCCTGCCCCTAGGAGCCTGTTTCAAACCGTCCTCGCCATGCACTTCACCCCAGCTGCCGTTTGCCATTCTTTTTGTAGGTCACTTGATGTCATCCTACGGTTGTTGAGTGACATTCGAATGAGTTTGCGGTCATCCCGGTCAGTAGAGAGTCGTTTTCGCCCTCTGCCGGTCTGTAGCTTTGTTGTCCCCAATGTCTGCTGCTTGAACTTGTTCTTATGAACCGCCGTCTTTGAAATTTTAAGGATGGAAGTAGCCTGACGCTCACTGTATCCCTCTGCCAGTAAAGCCAGAATTGAACCCTTCTTTTCCTCACTCAAAACTTTCATTTTCAACTCTTTTGACATGGTCAATAGTTATTATTTTTATTTATATTACTTTTGAGGAACTGTTAGCACTGTTTTTGCCATCCAGCTGGTCCTATTGCAAGAGGATAGTGATGACCACAGCAGTGGTTTTTATACTTTTCCTCGTTAAATAAGATTTGGTTCATGTGATCACCTAATCAGTACCTAATTCAGTAGAATGAGGTGTGCCTGTGTTGGAATTCAACAGACACTGGAATGGAATGGCTGTCATACATGTAGAGATGCTGACTTAAGAAAAATGTGCAGTGGTCTCTTAATTTTTTCCAGAGCTGTATATTAGAGTGAGCCATGTCAAGAATCCAGTACATAAATAAATATGTGGTGTGTA